>NW_025336480.1:10701441-10723908 GCF_004798865.1 Varanus komodoensis
GGCATGATTTTGATGGTTGGAATGTGTTTAGAATGGGCAGAAATGATGAGCTGTACAGAAAGAGCTACTCAAGGAAGGCTTTTTCAAAATCTCCCACTTTTCAATGGAACTTTACCCCCATATTAGGGTTAGGGGTGTGCACTAGGGCAGGTTTCAGGTTAGAAAAACCAGGTGTCTTGGCATGATTTTGATGGTTGGAATGTGTTTAGAATGTGCAGAAATGCTGAGGTGTGCAGAAAAAGCTACTCAAAGAAGGCTTTTTCAAAATCGTCCTCTTTTCAATGATATTTTACCCCTATATTAGGGTTACGGGAATGCACCAGGGTAGGGTAAGGCCAGTGGTGTTGAACCTATGGAACGTGCGCTACAGAGGGCACACAGAGCCCTCTCTGTTGGCATGTGAGCCAAATCACCCCAGCATTGCCCCAGAAGCCAAGCATCTGATAACAGCGCACACATGGGACATGCGCATGCTCAGAAAGGAGTAGTGGCGCCAGGCAATGACATCATGAGGCGAGACTCATTAGCTGTGACTCGTCCGAGTTTTCACATGGCTGGTCAGTGCACTGCCAGGGATATATATTCATTCACTTGGACTGGCTGTGAGTTGTTTTTTCTAAACTTTTTTCTAAACTCAGTTTTCAGGTTTATTGTAGTGTTGGCACTTTGTGCTAAACAAATGGGGTTTGGGTTGCAGTTTGGGCACTTGGTCTCTAAAAGGTTCGCCATCACTGCCCTAGACAGTG
The DNA here is from genome assembly GCF_004798865.1 of Varanus komodoensis. Taxonomy (NCBI): domain Eukaryota; kingdom Metazoa; phylum Chordata; class Lepidosauria; order Squamata; family Varanidae; genus Varanus; species Varanus komodoensis. The sequence goes on from NW_025336480.1 coordinate 10,702,188, forward strand.
TTGCAAAAAACTCCATGGAATCCATTGTTCTTCTGTTTGCAGACTACCTTTCACGTTCAACTCTGTCTTAAAAAGCAGGCCAAGCGGAGCGGTAGTCTGTGAACATTCATGGAACCCCACAAATGAAGGCTGCAAGTCACATGTGTGGAAGGACACTGCTCACACAGCATTCACATGATCTTGTTTCCTGGTTGGCACCCAAATGAACATTCACCAGGATGTAATGCTCAAGGCCATGAGAAAGCAGACCAGGGTCCATGGAGACATGCCCATGGATTCCTCACACATCACTGGTCCAAGGACTTACCAGCACTAACCCAAGCAGAAGTTTAGCTCCAAGCCAAACACTTGTGCTGGTGCCAATTCACCGTGGTGCATGTTGAACCAGTTCATAGACTTCCATTTCTAGAATAGAATGCAATCTGCACATTTTTAACCCATTAATGAAATTTATAACCACATTGCTCTAGTGAGATTTGTGCAGAATCAGCCAATTTGGGCAAAACATAATTTCTTTACATTATTATTTTGATTCTTCAGAAGACACAACTAGTTCTAAACTAAATTCTCCAAGTTTGAAATACTTGAAATCAGTATCACAGCAAATTAGCACATCTTCACAATAGTTATTAGGTGAGAACGTCTGCAGAATGCTAGTGTGTAGGCACTTCAATCAAAAGTAAATTAGCATCCCCAAATTGCTTCCTTTACACTTTTGGCTACGCATCTGTGTTGGGAGTTCTTCCATGTTTTGCCTCACAGAAGTCCAGCAAGTTCCTTTGGACATCCCCATGATAGCATAGAAAATGTAAGATGCAAGAGATACATGTTCAGAAGACAAGAAAGCCAACAGCTTCACAGCATACATTACCAACTTTTACATTTTCTGCCATTTACCATATGAATGCTGGCACTAAGAACCAGATGAACATTCAGAGCATAAGATAAAGAGACCTCAGACAGAGTAAGCAATCAAGAACTACAATCTGTTTAACAAAGAGGACCATCTGGAAGCTCACTTTAAGTTACTCAAGTAAGGAAGTTGCATAGAGACATAAATGTTTAGCTGTATTTTCTGAAGAGTAAAACTCATCTTACTTGCATTGTGCTGTATAAATCTAATGGCTGCTCTATAATCATTAGGACTGCTGGCTTAGTTGCTAAATTCCATTTGGGGCTTGTGCTTTATACCTATACTAATGGTTCCTATTTGCCTTCCACAGGCAATCATGGAATTTTAGCATTTGCATATCCTTTTGAGAACCATCTAAATAACCCTCCTTATCATCTGCTGCTTGGTTTGATCTTAAAGCCTATTTTTCAGAACTCAACTTGTTGGTGTTCTGTCATTATTTTTAACTAAATAAGCCATAAAAAGGAGAGCCAATTCTGAAAAATGAAAGTGTAAGATTAATCGCTAAAGGTTGTGTCTGGGCCCAATTCCAGCTATCCTGAATGCATTTGTCTGTTCAGTTTGATCAGGTGATCTGTTTTTAGAAGCTTGACTCCATCTAAGGGGTATCAAAATGCTGGAGAGTTGTCTAATGTAGCCAATCAAAACTAAGTATTTTTTTAAAACCAGTCAGTACAACAATAGAGTTTGCTGAGATTTAAAAGACAGACCAACCAACTGACTGACCAACAGACAGACAGAGTGAAGAACTACCTGGGGGGACTAAGGTATGCTTGAAATGCTAGTAGCTGGAAATATTAATTGAGTCCATAATACAGAAGGCAGATCGATGAAGTACAGTGTTATACCCATGCTTGGCACACTCTGGTTATGCTAAAAACCCTTGAAAAGTCACTCTTGAGAACTTTGTTATAAACAGCCATTTATCAGAGTGCTACATTTATGTATATCTGCAAAATAGGTGATAATGCATGGAAGCTTCATATATGCTACAGATAATCAATAAGCCACAAGTCTCTTGGTTTTCTACTACATGCCTACATAGTTCCTCCTCTGCAGTTTTCAGAATGGTGTCAGTTTTCACACAGTTTCGGATGCCAAGAGACACTCTCAAGCCCCACAGGCCAGCCACCCATGCCAGAGCTCCTCTGCCCAAAGCACTCTGCACTTAAAATCAGCCGGCTAAGTCAGGCTTTGCGGGGAAAGGGCAAAGCCCCCTCACACGCAGCCGGCAGTCCTGCCTGAGTGCTGACAGCAGGCTGACCTTGGCAGGAGGGAAGCCATCGCTAAAGCAGAGGTAAAATGAAGGCAAGGCACATCTGCTGATACATTTTTAAAAATAAGTCAAATATGTATGTAACTGCTGTCATTTCAATGAAAAATAAGACCACTCACCCTCATGCATATTGCTGGTATATAACCACCCAAGCAGCTAGGTGCCTGCGTGATCAGCTATGCAGATGCTAACTGTTGATAGGCAAAGCTCCCTCACACTCACACTCACACACACACACTTTCCTTATGATTCTTTAAAGTGGATTTGGACTGGATAGTCCTTCAAACAGAAGACTGGCCTCTGCAACATAGACACACAGTCATGCTATCCAACAGCCCAAAGACAGTCAGCTGATATAAGCCCATTAGAGGGTCACCAGGTTCTATAAAACTGATAACCCACTCCAGTACCCTTGCCATGAAAACCCCATGGACAGTACCAAAAGGCAAAAAGATATGACGCCAGAAGATGAGCCCCTCAGGTCGGAAGGTGTCCAATACGCTACTGGGGAAGAGCAGAGGGCTAGTACTAGTAGCGCCAGAAAGAATGAAGTGACTGGGTCAAAGCCGAAAGGACACTCAGTTGTATCTGGTGGTGAAAGGAAAGTTCAATGCTATAAAAATCTATACTATGGGGTTTTAATGTTTGTAAACCACCCAGAGAGCCCTCTGGGCTATTGGGGTGGTATATAAATGCAATCAATCAATATGCCCCATAGGAACCTGAAATGTAAGATCTATGAATCAAGGTAAGCTGGACGTGGTCAAACATGAGATGATAGGACTGAACATCGACATCTGAGGAATCGGTGAACTAAAATGGACAGGAATGGGTGAATTTAATTCAGATGACTGTCAGGTAAACTACTGTGGGCAAGAATCCCTCAGAAGAAATGCAGTAGCCTTCATAATCAATAAAAGGGTAGGAAAAGCAGTACTGGGATACAATCTCCAAAATAACAGAATTATCTCAGTTCAAATCCAAGGTAAACCATTCAACATCACAGTAGTCCAAGTCTATGACCCAACCACTGATGCTGAAGAGGCTGAAGTTGACCGGTTCTATGAAGGCCTACAACACCTTCTAGAATTAACACCCAAAAATGATGTCCTTATCATCATGGGGAATTGGAATGATAAAGTAGGAAGCCAAAAGATTTTTATTTATTTATTTATTTATTAAAAGCTTTTGTATGCCGTCCTTTTACACAAGATCTCAGGATGACTTACAATATTTAAAAGGACAATTAAAACAACAATTTCAATAGTAAAGCAGAACAAAACAATAAACCAAACAGAGCGACTAAACTTAAAAACTATTAGAGTTTAAAATACTGCTTAAATAAAAAGGTTTTGGCCTGGTGCCAAAAAGAGTATAAACTTGGTGCCAGGCATACCTCTCTGGGGAGTACATTCCAGAGTCTGGGCACCACAGCAGAGAAGGCCCTACTTCGAGTTAATGACCTTTTTACGTTTCTTAGAGAGGGTTCCCGGAGTAGGGCTCCTCCCATAGATCTTCAGGGGTGTGAGGGCATATAAGCCCTAAACGGCTTGGTAAAGCCCTAAACGGCTTGGGTCCTGGCTACCTGAACGAGCGCTTACGTCCGTATATGCCCGACCGCCCTTTGAGATCTGCAGGAGAGTCCCTTCTCCGGGAACCCTCCATGAAAGAAATTAGGAGAGTAAGTACTCGGAGGAGGGCTTTCTCTGCGATGGCGCCCAACCTATGGAATTCGCTCCCCGAAGAGGTCCACCTGGCACCATCGTTACTGGTTTTTCGGCGCCAGGTAAAAACCTTTTTATTTAAACATCATTTTAATTGTTAAAACATATGATCTGGCCAGGGCAACTTCTTCTTCCTTCTCTTTTCTCCTCCTATATTATTATTTATTTACTTATTTTATACTGATAATTTTAATTTTGTATTATTATGTTTGTAACTCAATGTATTTTTTGTATTTTTGTATTTAATGGTAATTTATTATGTTCTATTGTATTTCAATGTATTTTATTGTGTTGTAAGCCGCCCCGAGGCTTCAGCAAGGGGCGGCATAGAAATGTAATAATAATAATAATAATAATAATAATAATAATAATAATAATAATAATAATATAAGGAAGGAGATGTTCCTTCAAGTATCCTGGTCCCAAGCCATTTAAGGCTTTATAGGTCAAAACCAGCACCTTGAATTGGGCCCGGACTTCAACTGGAAGCCAGTGGAGCTGGTAGAGGACTGGCGTTTTGTGAGAGTACGGTCCCCATCAACAGCCTGGCAGCTCTATTCTGCACCAGTTGCAGTATCCAGACCGAGTGGGCTCTGCCAGGTGGGAGAGGACGTTTAGGAATGATCATGTCGATTGGCCTGGTCATCTTCCTATTCCACAAGTCGACCAGGACATCAACAGGAGCGCCAGCTTTATCAGCTGGAAAATCCCCCAGAGTCCTCAGTTATCCATCTGGATCCATCTTGCTCCAAGGGCGGACACCCTTCCAGAGGGAGGAATCAGCCCCAAGCACAAACCTCACAAGGAAGTGGTCTGACCATGACAAGGGAGTTAAGGTCAAGTTTCTCACTTCCAGACCACCCTCTTCCCGCCCTTTTGAGAAAACCAGGTCAAGCGTGTGACCTCTTTCATAGGTTGGGCCAGTGATGTGTTGAGACAGCCCCATGGCTGCCATGGAAGCCATGAAGTCCTGAGCTGCCCTGGATAGAAGCGCCTCGTCATGGAAGTTGAAGTCCCCCAGGACCAACATCCTTGGTTGGATCCCCAACACCAGATCTGAGACGATCTCCGTCAGCTCAGGCAGGGAGTCTGCTGGGCAGGAGGGTGCACGATGCACCAGCAGAGTCCCTAATCTGACTCGATCGCCCAACATCAGGTACAAACACTCAAGACCTGGCCTCGAAGGGACAGGAAGCCCTGTGAGGGGAATGTTGGCTTGGTGAATTAATGTTGGCTTGGTGAATGTTGGACCCCCCCTCCCCTCCCCTCTGGGCATGATTGGTGTTGTACCAAGTATCCAGCAGGCATAATTGCGTGAGGGAGACATATCCCCCTTCACCTGCCCAGGTCTTGGTAATACATGCCAGGTCAGACCCCTCATCCAAGATCAAGTCATGAATGAGGGATGTCTTGTTATGGACTGACCTGACATTCAACAGCAACACTGTCAGGCCCAGGGGACGGCTGATATTGCTGCCAGGATCCTTCTGGCTGGGGGAGTAACCAGAAGAGGGGACCAGTATCAAACATTGGTCCCTTCTTCTCCTATGCTGGCCAGTTAGACCCCCCAATGCCATACCTCCCCTTGCCCAGCACGACCCCAATGGTGGCACCCTCATACTCCCCAGGTAAAACCATCCCAAGTTAAAACCAAATAAACCACCACTGCTCAAAAGAAGAAGAAAAAGAAAGGAAAAGAAAAAAATAGAAAGAAAAGGAGGAGGAGGAGGAGGAGGAGGAGGAGGAGGAGAAAGGGAAAAAGAGACAGAGTCTCTGGTCCAATTCATTCCCTTGCGGCCCCAAACGGCAGCATACTGCCCATTCAGCCACCAGTGCGATGTCCGGTGTGAATCTCCCACGGTTCCCTGGGCACGCCTGGCAGGAAAAGAGCTCCGTCCACCCCGCCCGTGGCAGCTTCAGCCCCAGCACAGCACAGCTCTCACCTGTGCCTACTGAGGTGAAGGGAGCGAGGGCGAGAGTGTGAAGTCTCTTTCGCAGCGCAGATGGCAGCAGCAGCGTCTCTGTCCCCGCGCTTTGCTCAACAGCGCAGGTCAGCACGACGAGGTGCAGGGGGCCAGTCTCTCAGGGCGCCGGCACCATGGTATACGGAATTAACAGGCAAGTTTGGCCTTGGAGTACAAAATGAAGCAGGGCACAGGCTGGTAGAATTTTGTCAAAAGAATACGATGGTCTTAGCAAACACTCTTTTCCAACAACCCAAGAGATGACTCTAAACATGGACATCACCAGACGGTCAACACAGAAATCAGATTGACTATGTGCTCTTCAGCCAAAGATGGAGAAACTCTATACAGTCAGTAAAAACTAGACCAGGAGCTGACTGTGGCTCAGATCATGAGCTTCTGGTTGCAAAGTTTAGGCTTAAATTGACGAAAGTAGGGAAAAGCACTAGGCCGCTCAGGTATGACCTAAAACATATTCCTGATGAATATACAGTAGAGGTGACAAATAGATTTAAGGAATTAGATCTGATAGACAGAGTGCCTGAAGAACTATGGGCAGAGGTTCACAACATTGTACAAGAGGTAGCGACTAAAACCATTCCAATGAAAAAGAAATGCAAGAAAGCAAAATGGCTGTCTGAGGAAGCTTTACAAATAGCTGAGGAAAGAAGGGAAGCAAAAGGCAAGGGAGAAAGAGAAAGATACACCCAATTGAATGCAGAATTCCAGAGAATAGCTAGAAGAGATAAGAATGCCTTCTTAAATGAACAGTGCAAAGAAACAGAAGAAAACAATAGAATAGGGAGGACCAGAGATCTATTCAAGAAAATTGGAGATATGAAGCGAATGTTTCATGCAAAGATGGGCATGATAAAGGACCAAAATGGCAGGGACCTAACAGAGGCAGAAGAGATTACGAAGAGGTGGAAAATTACACAGAAGAACTATACAAGAAGAGCTTAACGTCCCGGATAACCATGATGGGGTGGTCACTGACCTCAAGCCAGACATCCTGGAATGTGAAATCAAATGGGCCTTAGGAATTCTGAGCAACAACACAGCTAGTGGAGGTGACAGTATTCCAGCTGAGCTACTCAAAATCCTAAAAGACGATGCAGTAAAAGTGCTACACTCAATATGCCAGCAAATTTGGAAAACTCAGCAGTGGCCACAGGATTGGAAAAGGTCAGTTTACATTCCAATTCTAAAGAAGAGCAATGCCAAAGAATGATCAAACTACCGCACCATTGCACTCATTTCACATGCTAGCAAAGTTATGCTCAAAATCCTACAAGCTAGGCTCCAGCAGTATGTGGACCGAGAACTACCAGAAGTACAGGCAGGGTTTCGAAGAGGCAGAGGAACTAGAGATCAAATTGCCAACATATGCTGGATCATGGAGAAAGCTAGGGAGTTCCAGAAAAACACCTACTCCTGCTTCATTGACTATGCTAAAGCCTTTGATTGTGTGGATCACAACAAATTGTGGCAAGTTCTTAAAGAGATGGGAGTACCTGACCATCTTATTTGTCTCTTGAGAAACCTATATGCGGGTCAAGAAGCAACAGTGAGGGCAAGGCTGTATACTGCTGCCCTGCCTATTTAACTTATATGCAGAGCACATCACGAGAAAGGTGGGGCTAGATGAATCACCAGTTGGAATTAAGATTGCTGGGAGAAATATCAACAGCCTCAGATATGCGGATGATACCACTCTAATGGCAGAAAGTGAAGAGGAACTAAACAGCCTCTTGATGCGGGTGAAGGAGAAGAGCGCAAAAGTTTCCTTGAAACTCAACATTAAGAAAAGTAAGATCATGGCATCCAGTCCTCTCACTTCCTGGCAAATAGATGGGGAGGAAATGGAGGTAGTGCCAGATTTTATTTTCCTGGGCTCTAAGATCACCGCAGATGGGGACTGCAGCCAAGAAATTAAAAGACACTTGCTCCTTGGGAGGAAAGCTTTGGCAAACCTAGACAGCATACTAAAAAGCAGAGACATCATGCTGTCAACAAAAGTGCATATAGACAAGGCTATGGTTTTCCCAGTTGCAATGTATGGCTGTGAAACCTGGACCATAAGGAAGGCTGAGCACTGAAGAAATGAGGCCTTTGAATTGTGGTGCTGGCAGAGACTCCAACGAGTCTCTTGGACTGCAAGGAGATCAAACTGGTCAGTCTTAGAGGAGATCAACCCTGACTGCTCTTTAGAAGGCCAGATACTGAAGATGAAACTCAAATACTTTGGCCACCTAATGAGAAGGAAGGACTCTCTGGAGAAGAGCCTGATGCTGGGAACAATGCTGGGTAAAATTGATGGCAAAAGAAGAAGGGGGCGGCAGAGAATGAGGTGGCTAGTTGGAGTCACTGAAGCAGTCGTCATGAGCTTAAGTGGACTCTGGGTGGAGGACAGGAAGGCCTGGAGGAGTGTTGTCCATGGGGTCGCTATGGGTTGGACATAACTTCGCAACTAACAACAACAACCTTCTTGGCAGCTTGATCAACTCTTCCCATTGAGTTACAAAACAGACTCATACCAACTCCACTTCGTTTAGTCAGCCCAGTACTTTTTTCCGTCCTATCACAGCTCCCAAGACGTACTGGCCTGTACCGTGGTCCACGATTAGGCTGATTAATCTGTACGTTCTGTTGGCGCTGTCGCTCCAACGCCACAGAGAGATAAAAACACGAAAGGTGGCTGACGTGGCCGGCTCGGTCAAATTTGTCCAAGAGAAGATTTTTGGGTTGAGCCGTGAGGAAAATGGGAGGATGCCACCCAGTCGGTGGAGGAAATTGTGGCCGTGGTTGAGTGGGGCTCATGCCCCGATCACGTAATGTATATATACCGCTCATACATGGAAAATGTTGGTGAGACGCATGGCATGAACCTATCAAGGAGAAGTCTGTAGAACGTTCTTTTTGTAAATTTGATTTGTAAAGTTTGGGAATCCTGTAAATGTGTGTACATTTGGCATTTTGATACCTTGTAAATATTGGATGGTGTATTTTTCTATTTTTGTAACGTTGCACTTTTTGTGCCTTTTGTAACTTTTGTAGTATGTTTTTATTTAAATAAAAAATTTCAACCTAAAAAAAAAAAATTCAACCTATGACTTTTGCCTCTAGGCCTTGGCTCCTTTTTGCCTGATCTGACCAGAGACCAGTGCATGACCGTGCTGCTTGTCCCTGATCCCCAGTCACGATCCCAGTGCTGCTGGCCCCCTGACGGCCATGCCACACATGCCTACACGCCCATCGCCCATCGCCCTGCTCCTTGGATGCCAAGGCATTCTATAGGAAGCTCATTCCAGGCCCCGTGCATGGCGGCGGCAGCTGGAACTCACCGGTGCCAAAGGGGCTGATGAGAACTTCCTATCAGATCAAAGGGAGCAGAAGAGATATTCCTCTAAAACAAGTTATTTTCAACATTTCTCTTACATGAGGAACTTTTGCCAAATGAAATATAAAGCAGACATGTTTCCAGGGCGGCAATACCAAAGCATTTCTGTTTACTATTCAGAGCAGACAAAGCCTGAGGAAAGTGTCTTGTAATCAAAGGAGAGTATTGATCTCAGAATGTGTATACCTCTGGTTTTCCTTGTGCTCTAGCGCTGCAGTTATTTAACAGCTATCGAGGACTGTTTGAATTACTATTTTGCTGGCTGTTTATACCTCTGCTTTAAATGTAAAAAGCAATTTGTCAGATTATCAGCCCTCAATTAATGTGGCTACTAATTTTATTGTCATGAAGTACCTAAGAGTTGCATACACTCGACACTTTACAAAGATGGACTGCAATCCAGGGGATATGCAAGCATCCTTAAATCCCACTGGAATCAATGAGACTTGTGTTTGATTCTCCACTGAATTACAAATGTTCCTTAATATTTTCTAATACTTCCAAAATGGGATGGGATGCACTGAATTATTTTTTTCCAATACAGAGTAAATTTATTGTACTTGATCTTTACAAACATTGACAAACATGCCTGCCTTACCTGCCATATTTATATTCTGCATCATTTCAAGCAAGCCCAGTGCATCCTACTAAATGCATGCCCATGTCAATATCTTGTGCCTTTACTGACCAGATTCTTTAAAAAAGTGATATGAAATACACCCAAAAGGCTTTACGACTCATCCATCATCTCATTCTTCCGCTTCTCGCATTTTGCTCACATACATCTAGCTCCAGCAAGAGCCTTGTCTACTGAATTAAAATAAGGGCAAGAATTGGAGGTGATGTTTCCCCACCCCAAAATATCGACATTCTCACAAGGCAAGGAACTTGATATCAGAATTCAGGATGCGTGGAGGCCTGGTGCCTCCTCCCAACTACGCCTTCCCCCTCGCTTACCACTTCTCCCCTCAAGCCTCTTCTGCCTATGCCTGCCTGCCTGCCACACTGGCCTTCCTCCCCTGCTCGAGTGGCCCACCCCAGTCACACACCCCTTGCCATGTTCCCACCTCCACTCTCAATTATCACCCCTCCCTCCCTTTACCACTGCCCCTGCAGCACTTTCTTCTTCGGTGCCTGAATGTCTTGTTTCAAGAATTATGTTAAAACAAGGTTATAATAGTGTTTAGGGAAGGACCAGAACTTGTCCCTGAAAATGTTCCAGAAAGTATCCTTGACATATTTAGAAAAGTATCACCTCCATTCCTTCTACTTGGCCCTCCTAAACTGAAGTCCCAAAAAGGAAAAGTCCATTAGAAATCCTTTTGTGTCCTTGGACACACAAATCCGTACCATGAGCCTATCCTAAAACAGCCAGAGCTTCAAGGTGCTAAATCCAAACAAAAGCCACGATTTTTATTTATCATTAATTTGCAACGTTATCAACCCACAAACCACAGGCTATATGCTACTTTTTGGTCCTTGTCTAGTCCTAGAGGGCATGAAGATTTCAGCCTACACTCTCACAAGTTCAGCTAAAAATGGTGTGATGCCGGCAAAACATACGGATGCATGTTTGGCAAGTGCCTGACCTGGAGCCACTGCTGTGGCCAAATAAGCAGTAGGCTATCCAGCTCAGCACAAAACACAGGGTGTTTTTATTTATTTTATTTATTTATTTTTCAATTTATATTCTGCCTTTTTCCTACAAAGGGCTCAAGGCAGCTTACATCATTCTCCTCCTCCATCTTATCCCCACAACAACCACCCTGTGAGGTAGGCTGGGCTGAGAGTCTGTGACTGGCCCAAAGTCACCCAGTCGGCTCCATGGCTGAGTGGGGGCTAGAACCCAGATCGCCTGAGTCCCAGTCCCACGCTCTTAACCACTACACCACACTGTTATATTCTCACTGCCATGGCACTGCTAGGCCTACTTCTTCCGTCTACGGCCTGAATGGATCACCTCGGTGGAAGGACACTGCGGGCAGCATGAGGCTGGGCTGCAAGATGCAGAATGAAGCCCAGAGATCCTGTTTCACCAGTTGTATCTTTCTAGGGGCAGAACGGTGATCCTGTACCTGAACCTTATAAGGTTTGTGGTCTGATGTGAAGGAATTCTTTCTTCATAATATTCTTTCTGCATTATATTCAGAGCAATGGAAAGTGACTTCCTGTGCGATCCTATGCACTTTTAAACAGAGACAAGGCCTGTAACTCTCAGTGTGTTCCTTGTCATCTTCTACACCAGTGGCCCTCACCATCATCAAAGCAAACAGCATGTTTGAGGAATTTGTGCTGCAGTGATCAATTTAAACTTTGCAGTATTTGTCGATAAAAACATCTTCTTAAATTGTTGTGTATTTTAACAAACATCTGCATAACCAGCTGTAAAATATGCAAATACCCATGGTTAATATTCCCTATAACCTTTCTGCAGCCATTTTTCTTCAAGAATATATTCATTTTCTAGAAATGTAGCTTATACCGAAAGCACATTTACATTGTATTATCCCTCAGTACTTAACTACTATAACTAATGCTTGATAAATAAATTGCCATCTTGTGCCACTACTTTAAACTTCACAGTTTATATACAATTCTTTCTTGATGTCATCTACAGTCCTTTTTAAAACTGTTGCTTGGAATGACAAAAGGTCAAAATAAGTAAAACATTTAATTTACATTGTCCCATAAGCTACAATTTATTGTTCTACCAAACCTAATTAAATACTGGGCAAAGTCATAAAGTTTATAGACCCTATTAGAAACTGGAATTGGAGGACAAGATCTTAATGTGTTGTGGACAATCATCTGACTTGCAAATCTCTTCTGGACATGCTTATTTTGTAGGTGTCTAACAAAGAAGCAGTAAATTGTTAACATAAAAAGGGTGTCTGCAATTCACTCCAACGGCACATCCACCATCTCTGGAACAAAACAATGCCCTTTAGAACTAGTAATCAATTTCAGAATAGAAGTTTTATGTTAAATTCAGATGCAACATTTCAACCTTTTCATTTTATTATTTTTATTTCCATAAGCTACTCACTTTTCAGTGCTATAGTTACTGAAGCATTACAAATTTTAGACTGCTTTGAGTTAAATGAAAACAATGTTGATAATGCTAGCTGCTACCAAGGTATCAAAACATGAAGACAGATACAAGACAAATATGTTTTTAAAAAACCTAATGTCCCACTTAGCTGGGCATTTTCATCACACCATGTCATTTTCTTGTGTTCAGATATTTGCAAGATGGTGACTTCTTAAAATGATGTACCTGGACATGTATCTTGCTGTTATCTCTGACTTACGGTGGCCCTATGAAAGAATGCCCCAGAAAATGCCTTGTTCTTCACAGGCCTCATTGTTGGGAATCAGCGCGGCGGCTGTTCTTGGTGTAGATTCACAAGTCACAGCTGATCTGGATTCCGGGGACAGAGGACAAAGGGGAGCTTGGAAACGTGGAGCTCAAGACTTGGAGATGATAGAAGCACTGCTTCTCTCAAGGCCATTCTCCCCAGTGCTCAGGCAGGCTCTGAGAGGAGCCAAGATGTACAGGTGTCGGGTGGCGGCCTGGGAGAGGAGCTCTCAGAGTCAGACAAAACTGGTATGGCTCTTGACCTCTTGACGTGATGTCAGGAAAGGAGGGAATGCCAACTAAAGGACAGACCTATAGAAAAGCCGGGGGGGCGGGGATTATGTTACTTTACAAGGCACAAAGAGGAAGGACATGTTCTCCTCTTACTGATACCAGAGTGTAGGACACAGAATAATCAGCTCAAGTTCTAACCAATTCAGGCTGGATATCAGGAAAATTTTCCTCACTGTCAGAGCAATATGACAGTGGAACCAGTTGCCTGAAGAGGTGGTAGGCTCTCCCACACTAGAGACATTCAGAAAGAAACTGGACAGCCATCTCAGTGGGATGGTGTAATTGGTGTCCTGGAACAGCAGGGGGTTGGACCTGATGGCCTTCTTGACCCCTTCCAGCACTATGATTCTATGAAAAGAGGATTCCTTCCTTCAGAAGGAATCAGGCCCAGACTTGAATAAAATGAGGGTTTCTGGAAGTGGTTATATTGACTGAGTTGAACAAATTGCTTTGTGCATGCATGGGTTGTATACATTCTGTGAGGGTTGCATTTGCTGAGGAGCCTTCGGTGAATAAAGAGTTTTTGCAAAGAACTGCCCGTCGCCTGGGATGTGCAAAGGAAGAAAACATGGTGCACAGCACTTGTAAATTCAAGGCTGTGGCTTCCTTTATAGAACTGTTCCATCTCACCGTTGGTGTTGCTCCTCTTCTTCTGCCTTTGACTTTCCCTAGCATGATTGCCATCTCTAGTGAGTCTTTCCTTCTCATGTGCACTAGGTGAGTTCTAGCTAGATTTGATCTAGGACACACATGTTCATCTTACTGTCAGTCCAAAGTACTTGCAAAGCTTTCCTTTGCTGTCAACCTTCACTGTCCAACTTTCTCACTCACACATAGTGACTGGGAATACAGTAGTGTGGAGGATCTTGGCCTAGGTCACCGGTGAAGTGCCCTTATGCTTGATGATCTTTTCTAGTTATTCCTTTGTTGCACTTCCAAGACTTCTCAGTCTTCTTCAAATTTCTTGGCTTCAGTCTCCCTTTGATGAATTCCTATGAAAGCAACCCAAAATAGGACATTTCCAAGGGAGATGGCAGTGGCTGGTGACTGGTACCTGCCTGATTCAAATTGCAATAATTTTTGTTCTCCTGCTCCAGATGCTAAAGGGTCTGCTTTGTCCAGGTCATCGGTCTTTCATCTGTATCAGTGGGCAAGAACCGAAGGACTCTAAGCCAATGGCTCAAACAGAGTGGCACCCCTGCACCATCTCTGGCTTTCCTATTTCCTTTGGTCTGTTGGTGCTAAGGATAAAAATACTGGAATAAAAAGTGGCTGGAGAATCAAACTGACCATTCTTTTCTGCTACAAGGTAAAGAATCAATAGCTGACTCTCTAGAGTGGTCTTCCCCTTCAGATGTTTAGGATTTCAACTTCCATCAGAACCACGCAGAACCCAGTAGTCAGGAATACTGGAAGTTGCAGTCCAAAAGTTCTTAAAAGCACCAGTCAGTGATGGAGTATAATATAGGAAACAAAAACTTAATTAGTTATAAATGCATATGCCCAACATCTGGTGATTGTCCTCAAAAGTAGCAGATCCGACCCAAGTCTAATAGAAAGCAGAACCCTTTTCAAGGTGAAACAGTAGCAAACCAGTGTATTCGATTGTTAAAAGAAAGAATTCAGTTTATGTAAGGCTGGGAATCTCACACCTTACTCTACACTATCTTCTAAATATGATAAGAAGGGAAGACTAAAGTTCTTATGTCCATAAAAAGTATTCCAGAAAGAAGAGATGATATACTGGATGCAGGCAACAGAAGATATCTTGACTTAGGGGTTGCTTAGGGATGTCCCTCTGGGCAAATGCATGGGTGCTACACTGCAAGAAATGGGAAGTAAGTTTGTTCTGGAACCTAAACATTGGTCTATATTATGGAAGGATATCCATTTGCAGTTCTTGATATCGAAAAAAGTTTTAAATACTCTATTTTTCTTGTTTGATGACAGAAGAAACACTCATAATTGCCAAGGACAGGTGAGATGCAAAAGTTGACCAAAAGAGGGTCAGATTTCTACATGAAACTTTTCAGTAACTGTCACATAGAGACAAAAAGAACTATTATGATGACCAGTGCAAAGAAAGAGCAACAAAGGAGGAAAAACAAAAAACCTTTTCCAGAAGATCCAGGGAATCAAAGAGAAATAAAACCTAGATTAGGAATGCTGAAGGACAAACAAGCAGAAATATTATCTAAGAATAGTCAAGATGTGCAGGAGAAAACAAAGAGAAGGTGGAAAGAATATAGAGAACTATACAGAAGAGATGAAAGGATGACAGATGCCTTCAAAGAAGAATCCCATGAAGAAGTGCCTGCAATATCCAAAAAAGAAGTGAAACCTGCTCTGAAATCACTTGGAAGAATAAAGCACCCAAAGTAGGTAGGGTACCAATAGAACTTATTCCAAGCTGCAGCGATAGTATCAGCACAAATCCTAACAAGAATATGCCAGCAAATATGGGAAACGAAACAATGGTCCCCAGACTGAAACATTCCATATACATTACAGTTCCCAAGAAAAGGGATGCAAAAGAGTGTGGCAATCATCAGACCATTCCTCTGATTTCCCACACAAGCAACGCGCTACTCAAAGTGCTGTAAGAAAGAATACCACTATATGGAGCAAGAAATGCCTGATGTTCAAGCTGGAGTCTGAAATGGAAGGGGCACTTGAGGTCATATAACAAATATACACTGGTTACTGGAGCATCTCAAATAATTTCAGAAGATCAATCTATGCTTCATACGCTGCAGCCAAAACCTCTGACTGTGTGGATCATGAGAAGCTAAGGATGTTTCTGAATAAAATGGGTGTGCCTCACCATCTGCCATCATGATGAGTATCTCTTATTGTGGACAAGAAGCTACTTGAAGGACCAGGAACAGATAAACTGAATGGTTCTCCACAGACAAAGAGGTCAGACAATTCTGCAGTTTATCTCCCCATCTATTCAGCCTGTACATACTACACATTATGAGGAAAGCTGGATTAGGATCAGAGTTAAAACTGGTGGAAGACACATCAATAATTTAAGATAAGCATGGTGCTGGAAGAGGGGTTAGAGAATAATGTGGACCACCAGAAAGGCAAGCAAGTGGGTCCTAGCTGAAATCAAGCCAGAACTTTCTCTAGA
The DNA here is from genome assembly GCF_004798865.1 of Varanus komodoensis. Classification (NCBI taxonomy): domain Eukaryota; kingdom Metazoa; phylum Chordata; class Lepidosauria; order Squamata; family Varanidae; genus Varanus; species Varanus komodoensis. The sequence goes on from NW_025336480.1 coordinate 10,718,253, forward strand.
AGCAAAAATGACAACTGAGGTTGTCATACTTTGCACACATCATGAAAAGGCAAGAGTGACTGGAGAAGACAACCATACTAAGGAAAGTCGAGGGCAGAAGGAGAAAGGGAAGGCCAAATATGAGATGGATTGACTCCCTGAAGGAAGCCACTGCCTTGATTTTCATGAGCTGACTTGACCTGCAATGGACAGGACAACCTTGAATTTAGAATACCTAAGCAGGGATGCCATGGGAAGGGCATCTCGGAGGGTTTTCAGTCATAGGGTTGCCATATGTCAGAGATGACTTGACAGCATGTAACATTTTTCTTGAACTATGATTATATCAATTTGGTATCCATATTTTATACTTTTCCGCATTGCTACAATTAAAAAATACTGTTCATATTCAAGCAGCAAAGAATTCCTTCTCTGAGTTTGTGGAGGGGAAAATTATTAAATAGAACAGGGATTATTGGTTTTTCTAGATGAGATACTTATTGTGTATTTGTGATCGAGGAAGTTTATGGGTCCTTTACACAAGGCTGTCATCCTCCAGGGCCTCTGCCATGCTTTACAGCCATTTTGCAGTTGGTTATAGAGGAAAGGCAGCATTTTCTTGAATGTTGCCATTATCTGCTACAGGAGCATAGTGTATTTTCACAATTCATTCTACTCCAGAGCAACACCTTGGGCTGTGCAATGAACACATAGCAACATATAGAAAGGAAAAGTGCACCTCTCACATAAAGAAGCCCCATACCTATAAGGGTTTTACTGACCATGCCATTAAAAGACTGTGGACAACAGCACCAGCTAAGAAGGATAAACAGGATGGTGTAAAGCCAAAGACAAACAATTTAATTTCATTGAACACCCATTTGATGGAACAAAAGGAAACTCAATTGTTTCTCCTTTCAAAGAAGTCTTATTTAGATAAAATAATGGTTGATGGGAGTGTGGAAAGTATAGATCAGAGAAATTAATAGGAGGATAAATGTTCCAATGATAAGAGTGAATAAAACCTTCAACATTTCTTCAAAGACTTTCCAAAACTAGAGAAGGAGGCTATATTGAACAGACTCATGCTCTGACTGGAACATGGAAAATATAAAAATACCTAAGATCAAGAATATATTTTGGAAGTGAAGGGTGAATTAGAAAAAAGTAGTATCTTGGCAAAGCCTCCTTTAACTTAGTCATAAATATCCATTTCCAGGTAGATAACATGCTAGAAATGTATTACACAGCCTCTGAATTGAGAACAACAACAAAATCACATAAACAGCCTTGGACTGGTTGGCAGATTTTTGGAGCTTGAAGAAACAGGCTCCATGGATATGAAGACAGACAAATATTCACCAACTGGTTGTGTGTGCAAGACAATTTTAATTGTGATGGTGATCTTTGATCACATGGAGTCTATGTAAATCTTAACAGAGTGCTACAAGGAAGTGAGGTTGTGAAGAAATGACCTTCACAGTGGATCATGGAAAGTACTTGGTTGGGCAGTTAAGCTGCAGGGGAGTTCTTTTCCAGAATGAATCTTTTCCTATTCTATTTCCAAAGAGCAGTGTCTTAGTCTGTTGCAGCCAAAACAATGAAGAATCTTTTGGCACCTTAAAGACTAAAGATTACTCAGTGCAACGAATGGTTGCAAAGCTGGTCATCTTTTGTTGAATGTATTGAAATAGTATGACAGCTGCTTGTTAAACTGCTATAAAATGAATCTGAATTCAGCATCCATAACAAACAGAAACATCCAATGTGCAATTATGAAGCTGCACTTTCCCGCCTAAGTGCTGTTGCATTCATTCTGAATCTAATTTGGCTTTTCCAATTGAATTTAATCCAGAATATGCCAAAGCAAACCTTTGAATTTGGCTTTATCGTTGCAGCATATGGTAGCAGAGAAAAGGCACCCGCTCTCTTGAGTTGACTATACAGCCAACCATCTATCCATAAAGAACAGAGAGGTGTTTTTAAAAGTTAAAACACAGTTTGTTAAAGTAATTGCCTTTATATTTAAAGGCACCTTTCCAAGGTTAAAATGGCACCTTGTACCACCATATGCATCCCACGCAATTTCGATCATCATTGTTATAATAATAGGGACCATTCATTTTACGTAGACAGGTGTCCAAAGCCAAGGTGTCTAGTCATTTAATTGAAATTATAGCAGGAATTAATTATACGATTAACAGTTCCCTAAAGTGACATGACAGAGCAGTACCCGCAACCAAAGCAGAGGCTCAATGATAGAACATAAAGGTCATAAGGACTGATTAGGATGTAAATGTGAGTCAAAAAAATACAAGTGCAGTTCTTTGAATCCAAAAGCATCACAAACACGCACATTTGGCAGCAGGGGAAATAGATGGCCACAAAGGAAATAGAGAATAACACGAAGCCTAACTGCGTAGAAACTAGCGGTGGAGGAAGAATGAATACTCTCTTGGAAGCATTTTTATCAGTATATGAAGTTAATAAACCATATTCTTTATAGTTTACATGGAATGACTACTGTTATTCGATAAAAATATTATACTGCAAAAACATCACAAGAAGTGATTTCAGCTATTCTGTTCCCAGTACCTCGACAGTTTGTACACTTTCGCTCTCCTTCTCTCAGAAGCATATTTTATCTATTGGCCTAATGGCTTAAATAAATTCCTGTAATATGTGTTCCAGTAAAAGAGATTTACCAATTGTAATCAAGATCATGTCTAGTTTCTCTTTCTTCTGCCGCCGCATAAATACAAGAGTAGCCACATGGGATACAAAAGTGAGCCTCTTGGCTCTGGAAAGCTTGTCCTTCTCATTCTTCACCGACACAATAAAGGGTCTTCAAACATACCAAGAAAAACAATGATCTGAATTTCAACAGAATGTTTTGGGCTTTTGAAATTTAAATTGCAACATTATTAAACTTGACTTTTAGAAACTAACTTGAGACAAGGAGCTCAGCCTTGCTCCCAGAAGTGAGACTCTTTCCCTGTTGAACTTTATGGGAATGACTGATGCAGACAAGGGTACACATATCTCTTTGCTACCCATACAGGGCCCAGCAGAGGGAATTCTCCTTGCATGGATAATAGTGCAAGGAAAAGTAAGCTGATTTGTTGAAATAATTTACCAACATGCTTGCAAAGGACCGCTGAGATCCACCCCTAGAGCTGAGCGCCAATCACAGGCAACCTGAGCTGTGAGAGGCAGTTTGATTTTCACTCAGATTTGGGGTCACAAGGGAAGCAAAATCAGTAGCAGGGGCTGGAAGGGAACACCTTGTGGAAGAGCCATCTCACCTGTCATTGAAAAATGGCAGCTGGGATAAAATAGGCAGGAAGTTGTATGTATCGTTTGTTTCCATCAACAGAACGAAGTCAGTTTTCCTTTACTGTCAATTCTGTGGGGTGTGAGAGCAAGTGGCGAAGAGAAGAAATGCATGCATCTATGGGAGCAGTCCCTGTGGAGAAAGAAGAATGTGGCTATGAAGGAAATAGGGGTATTCGGGTCATGACCCAGTTAGCCTGAGGGGGCCAGAGGATTGTGAGGAGAGGCCAGTGTCTCTGTGGGGCTGGAAAGGGGATTCCACATGTAAGAGACTGAGCATCTTCCACTAAAGGGAAGCCAGATACTTAAGGGGACTATAGGGACCTGTGTGCAGGGCCTGAGAGTAAAGTCCCACAGCTCAAGCAGGAAAGCTATATGGACAAAAGATAAAGTTGAAACAAATAAACCCTTTACTAAGCATTTCCAAAGGAGGAGAGAGTTGGATGCATCACAATTCTACACTCAGTGTAACTGGTGAATCATCCTGAAGCCAAATATCTTCTGCAGGATTCATGACACCTTCAAAACATGGTAAGTAAACAACTCCATAATAGTTCAGCAATTCAGAAAACGTCCAATTTCAATTCTCCCTTTTCAGGACTCAGAGATACCCCATCCAGGGAGATAAAAAAATAACTCTGGTTGTGCTGCATGAATATAATTTTGTTCTAGTGTGAATAACAGGAAAAGCTTCTAGTTTTGATTTTTGTTTTAAAAAAAACTTGCATTTTTCTTTAGGGGAGGTAGAAAGGCAACTGTGCTTGATGAATTCCTCCCATGATTATCTAATGTATATATCTCAATTTCTACAGAAGACAAAATTCTTTATTGTCAATGGAGGCTTTTTCGCTGGTATTTGTCATCCTTTGATCAATAAGTATATGCCTTTCCTGTGCTACAATTGCACTAACCATACTTAATGAACTTTCATTTGCAAATCCGTCTATTTTAAAATGTGGCCCGATATATGTTATTTGGGAGCAAAATGACTTAACTGAGACTGCCTGTGCATAGGATTTCAGACCATAAGGAATTGAGGAGAAAAGAAGAAACCGATTAAGCTGATCTTTCCACATTCACTTGGCCTATGAAGAGGTAATTGTGTCTTCACTTCACCAGGCAAAAAGTGGATTACTGGTTGGAGTTCGGCACTTTATCAATGGGCAACAGTGGATCTGCTGAAGTAATAACATTACCATTCAGAGACAGTGAAATATTCATGTAACCACCCATTAATATGAAACATGAAGTGCAGCATGGACTCATCAAGCCACCTTTTATTGCTTTTCATAGGTCCTCTGGATGGACTTTACATTTCAAAGGAACATGTGAAGATTTAAACCAGCATTGAACTTTTCCACCTAAGATAAAGCTGCGTTGCTCTTCTATACGGGGCCTACATTTTTTGAGCAAAGTGTCCCTAGGGTTGCAGTGATGGGTTGTTAGCCAATTACAAAGGGGAAAATATTTTGATGAATGGGTCGTTTCTGGTGTACTCTGAACTTCTGACTCATAAATTCCACAGAAAACCAGGTAAATGGTGCATAGCTTATTAATGAACTTAGCTCCAAATATCAAATTATCTCATCAGCCAGAAATGCAAAAGCCACACGTCTTGCTAGTTATATTTCAATGAGGCAATTTAGGAATAGACGAAGTCTGCGCTGCCATCCTATCATCTCCAGAGATAGACCTGGGAAGTAATATTCTTCTTTTGTTTAACGGATGGGACAGCTGCGAGACCTTCAAACACTGCCCTCCAATGTGGGTGAACTTACAACCCTCACCTTGCATTGTAAGCCTGAAAGCACCATTAAGCTCATGATGAATTGCAAGTCATAAGGCAGATATAGGCCAATGCACGTGGAAAAGCCTTAAATCTCACCAGAGCCTGCAGCAAATCAAAAGTTCCTCACAGCAAAATATCCAGTGAAGCCACTAAAATACAGAAAATTCTTGGAACATAATCCTGCCAGCCTACCAAAAGTCCAATCGACCCTTGATACAGATATATAAACAATGTTCAGATTTTGATACAAATTCTAGTGTGCCCTCCCACTCTCTCTTTCACACAGCCCTCTTTCCAAAACACCCTTCTACTTTAAATTGTTCTGAAGTACTCCTTTTCTGCGTGCTGTGAGTTTAAAATTACATTATCGTGAAACCTTGGCCAAAGAATCAATTTTGGTTCTAGAAGGCACATTTTGAAAGGTTGCCAGGAGTGTTATCAGTAAGGCTCTGGACTGTGGCAGAGGTATAGGGACCAGAATTTCTGCTTGCTTCCTGTTTGGTCAGATTACCGGGATCTGTTCCCTGCCATTACAGAAATATGCAAATACTGTTT
>NW_025336480.1:10724008-10783332 GCF_004798865.1 Varanus komodoensis
AAGCATCCTCATTAGCAAGACAGGGCAGCAAGGACAAACAGTATTTGAGCATTTTAATAACATTTGGTTTGTACTACATTACTCTCTATACTTGGGCAGACATGCATTCATCAAGGGGCAAGTAACCTCCCTGAGCCTTCTAATTAGTTGCCAGAATCAAACTTTTTTTCCTTTTGTTTTAAACCTTCAGACTTTTTATATCCCTTATTCTGACCTTTATAACTGTTGTCTTGATTCTCAGCTCTGCTGTATAAACATACGGTTCAACTGCAAACTTGCTATGGATTTAACTGGTTCATCAGTAGCAAGGGCTTTGCTGGAAGTTAGTGGGTAACCTATTATGAGTCTTGGTTACCAACTGTTACACCTTGTTACTAGTTCTTTTCACCACCTTTTACTTTTATCAATGAAAAATGACTTTGTTATGTAATGCACATACATTTGTAAATTCAACATGACATTTTGATAACACTTACCTCATTGTTTCTTCACAATGAATTAGAAAAGAATAGTGGCATGGTTATATTTGTACAGTTGCAATTTGTAATAGTTACAAATATTATGCCACTATTATTCATTTATTTTTATGAAACTAGCTTCATATGATGCCCAGATCTCATTTCATAATTTGTGAATGAAGTAAATTCAGAATAAAATAACCCTCTGAGGACGTATGTGTCTTGAGAAAGTCTCCCCAGAATGCTTGCCATTTCCAGCAGTCTTGGACAAAACCTTAGAAGCTCAGTCCTTTATTTGAGCTCTGCAGGTTACGGAGCTACAAAGGTTACAGCATAAATCAAAGTAATGATGCCTTTGAGATGTGGGAATAGCATCTGCCCATGTGAAGATCTCAATCCAAACTGAAACATCCCCTCCTTCCTTCCCTTTCAGAAGGATGCTGATCCCTCCTGCCCTCAGGGTGGCTCCCACTGCTTGAAGGGTAGACGGCAGGAATGTTGGACCCATACAGGGTCAAATAGTTCCCCCTCAATCTCCTCCTGACCCAGTTCTGAAATGTCTCCCTCCTTTTCATAGGCAGGCTGGTTCTCATGCTCCCTTTGAGTATCTTCTCTTTGTAACCCTGCAAATGCAAAGTCCTCTGCCTGCTTCTGTCCTCCCACCTCCTCCACTGAGTCTGAAGACCCCATCTGGGGAGAGGGTAACCCGAGAGAGCTGCACCCCCTCTCTACCAAATGCCCCACAGCGATGACTGCCTGGTATTCACTCAATTCATGTCCCCAAATTAGTCTTGAAAGATGTGGGAACCATGCCAGCTTTTGCTCCAGTGCCAGCTTCTTGGAGAAAAATGCAACCACCGAAAGACAGAAAGGGATATTATGTATATAATTTAATTTCAGTTATTTGAAAATATAACCAACATTATATATAATATCCCTTACTATCCTTCAGTTGAACACAATGCACACAAATGAAAAATTGCACATCTGCTTCCTCAGAAAGCTATGAACATTTATTTTGCTGTTGAGAGTCAGTGTGGTGTAGAGGTGAAAGTGCTGGACAGGGATTCGAGGCTGAGACTTTCTAGTCCCCACTCAGCCATGGAGCCAACTGGGTGACTCTGGGCCAGGCACAGACTCTCAGCCCAACCTACCCCACAGGGGTGCTGTTGTGGGGATAAAATGGAGAGCAGGAGGATCATGTATGCCACCACGGATTCCTTGCAGAAAAATATGACATAAAGGTAACAAATAGATAAAATCCGAACAGTTTTTCACTCGGTGTAACCTTTCTGCATACAGACTCCTATTATATGCAGTACTTCACTAATGACATTTCCCAGTGTGGGCTTTTTTTTACAAAAGCACACATTAATGACCCAGATTACATATGTGCTTTTATCAAATATGTTAAATGTCTTAGCCACTCCCTTTGGTTCCTTTTCAATCGTTTGTGGCCTTTGCCAAGCTCTACATTCCTTTCAAAATTAATGCATTGGATAAGTGCAATGAATAAACTTCTTAGAAAGCAAACCAATTTCTTCAGTATCACCCATCAACATGATTTTATTTTATTTTATTTTTTTGGTGCTTAAAATAATGACTTTTTCCAAAGCCAAATAGAAAACTATGTTAATGTAGTTCCATGGGCAAGACCAGAGAACACTGTAAATTACCCAGCTTAATGGAGTTTGGAATTTATTTAGCTAGCCATTTGAAAGCTTCAGAGCTTCAAGAGGACGGACTCAGAAGGTTTATTCCTTTAGAAGCTCAGACTCTCTCTCACACAATTTCAGTGTTTGGCTTGCATTTATTTATGTGTGTTACATTCATAAAGAAAATGTATTTCAGAGTCAGGTAGCTTCTGAGATTCTGAGATACCTGCTCACTATGAGAAATCCAGTCATCCTTCATAATTTCCATCTACAGTTCCACAGACTTGAATGCTGACATAGTGCTCCTTTAAATTTGCTTCGCCCTTCAGTGGAAAGGGGGAAACTTTGCTACTTCAAATGGAAGTATGCACTTTATACTAAAATGAAGAAGGACATGCATGGGCGAGAGTGTGCACTGGGCCACCCAAAGTAGAAAGGTGCCTGTCTTGAAACAGTTTCCAATTAGGTTCTGACTCTAAACTTTGAATAAAGAACTGGGAGCCATTATAGAAGTGGGAGCATAAATGCAGCCGAAATGTTTTCACTGCAACAAAGTCAACAAATAATACTTATCTGATCCTGTCATGCCCCACCTTTCTGCTGCTCTGGGATAGAAGTATTTTTTTTTCCATCAACAAGATACTGTGGATTAAAGGTAGGAAATGAGGGCAGTCTCTTGCAAACCTTCCACCCCAAGAAATTAGTAACACTTGTATACTTTCTGAAAAATGAAATGAGTGTCTGGAAAGTTCCCGGTCCATGACGACTTGAATCGAGTCAGCCTGATTAGCAAGATTTGCTGCTAAAGGTTCTGGTCCTGAGAACTCTTCTGCATATTTCAAACATTATTTTCAAGCATGCACCACTAAATGCAATTCTTTCCTTTTCTTCTGTCAGCAGTTCGCAGATTAAGTGCTGCCTTGACACAGGCGTGGCTATCGAATCGGCTGAGGAACAAAAGGCCACTGCCAGTCTCCTATCTCACAGCAATCTGACACTTTTCAGCAAGGTGGTTTTATCAGACTAATGAAGCATTTCATTTGTTTTGCCTTCTTAAAATCTAAAGCCCTTGCTGCCATCCTCTTTATTTTTGTACATTTAGCTGTTTTTAAACCAATTAGAGGGAAGATAGAAGTCTCCTTCAGTATAGATATAGGCGAGATAGTGCTCATTGAGATAATATTATGGGAGAACACCACACATATCTCTAGCCACAACATCTAAGTGCATTTTCCTCATTGTCCAAGTGTAATTTTAAAAATTATGGTTCCTTTTTGAGCAATTTTTCCACCTGCAGTATAAATGCCTGCTGACTCTAAGCCATGTTTATAACTGAAAGCACAGACATCTGTAACTACAGAATCATCAGAAGCTTAATTATACAGCAGAAAGATTCTAATTGCAAGTCACATGCCAAGGTATTAGTTTTGTCACACTGGTGGCTGTAGAACTACAAGCCAGTTCTTTTCTCTTTTTTAATGTTATCTTTTTTGAGTTTGAACAGTGGTGTGTGTTTGTTTGTTTGTGAACTGGACTGGGATTGACTCCATTAATCTCCCACATGCTTTGTTCTCCCTTGAATGTGCACTTTATTTCCCTGTATTTGATTCGCTGAATCACATGAGCAATGTTTGCTTTTCTCCGCTAATCCAAGAATCATCTTTGTGCTGTAAGCATTTGTACCACATAAACACGAGCAAAGAGCTTTGTGGCAGGACAGACCAGGGCTGTTTGGAAACTGGTTGCATTATGTCAGTCAGTTGTCCCAGGACTAGGATCCAAGTCTTATTTTCACAGGTCTTTGTACTTTATTTTTTTTCCAAGTTACACCAATGGTCCAGAAGTATTTATCAAAGTAAACACATACTAAAATGTGTGAGAGGGAGATGTGTATCCTCAAATACACATTACCCAAAACCCACAAATTTCAGGTCCCTAGTTCACATCTATTAGGTGGGCCTGATCATTTGGAAATGAGCATCTTTCCATTCCATCCCCTCATTGCAGTGCCGGTCATGCGAACACTGCAACTCATGGCATCCCCACTAGTGACACGGGCACACGTCCTATAAGGAACGCTCCTTCGCAAGTTTGTCTCATTGTAGAATGCCTGCTAGGGGCCTGTTCAAGAGACTGGGGGAGATGAGGCAGCAAGGCGGCAATATGCACAGTGGGAAAAGCCCTGTTTTCCAAGGCCTGAAAGCATAAAAACTCAGGATGGTGAAAAGCCAAGGGAAGCAGATCAGTAGTTTGACCCTATAGATGGTTATTATTACTACTGCTACTACTACAATGATGGTGGTGGTGGTGGTAATGATAAATTTATGGTGATAAATCACCATATATCCTGTTTTTTTCCTTTTGGGAGGAACCCAAAGCAACTCACATAGCTCTGTTTTATCCTCGCAACAGCCACCCAGTGAGGTAGGAGAGGTTGAGAGTGAGTGAGTGAGTGAGTGAGTGGCCCAAAGTCACCCCATGAGCTTCATGGCCAAGTGAGGACTAGAACCTGGATCTCCCGGGCCTCCAGTCTTGCACTCTCACCACCACACTGCACTTGCTGCCATGACCATGCCAAAGAGGAATATATGTCAGGAAGCTTCCTGTTCCTTCTTGTTGCACTTCCAGGAAAATGTTTTTCCTTCTCTAAGGAATGTGTACAATGTAAGCATACAGGAAGAATTGGCAGGGCTGGCTCCAGGGCTGCCTTAACAGCATTACGGCCCCCGGGCAAAGCAGTGTACTGGGGCCCCTACGACAACTACAACTACTGTTAATTTTGGAAGTTTTCCCATTTTCCAAGGGTTAACATACACAGATTAGTATGGGGCCCACGGGCAAGTGCCCATCAGGCTCATGCATTAAGACAGCCCTGGCTGGCTCCACCATTAGGCAGCATGAGGTAACCATCTTGGGCAGCAGATGCTGGAGAGCAGAGTCAACAGCCCCCCTGTGCTGTTCCTCCGGGGCCCCCAGCTACCCCTCCTTCTAGGAAGGCAGAGCTATGAATGCCACACAGCCTGTCCTGGGCTCCCCAGACTAAACTGCTACCTCAGCTGCAATGGAGGAGGCTACCCCATCACTGGTGCTGAAGCAGAATCCAAGAACATGTCCAGTTGGCTTCCACACATGAAAAGGGGATGGAAAGGGGATCCCTCAGGTGTCAAGATGCCTTGAGCTGCCCCTGGGGATTGGATTAAGTCTCATGTCATGGCAGTGGAAGCCCATTTGTGTAATGAGGACTTCCTTCCTCTCCCCTCTCCCCCTCCCCACCTGCACTTTCCAAAAATCCCTCCAGATCCTTGGTCTTCAGTGTTGCAAGAGATTTCTCTAAGTTCATTCTGCGAGGGTGGCAGAAAAATACCTATGCAGGAAGAAAAAATGAATTTTCATGTAATTTAGGCCTGCCTCACTATCCACTGGGAGAAAGGAATGAAGAACTAGTTCCCTAGTCCCAACCGAGCTCCTTGTTTTCACAGTAGCAACACTGTGGGAAGTTGCATATGGAGACAGACAGTGGAAAATCTTCTGGGAGAATTGTCCCAAACGACTTGTCAGCTTGACAGGCAATACATGAGCACATGATAAATACTGAGCAGCATATGGTTCCTATCTGTTAGGTTTGCAGAATTGCTAAACTCCATGATGAGAGCGCACTGACACACCACTGTTCTGTGTGAAATACACTAGGCAACAATTATTACATTCTTGGTTAAGTTCAGGGGACAAATTCCATTTTCAAATTAAGGAGGGGGGAATGCAATTAGACCTTTAATCTAAACTAGTGGTCCAAACATGATCAGTGTTTCTACTAGCTATGTTTAATGCCTACAAATTCTTTATCTCATTATTTATCTACATGTTTGTTTTGGAAGGACATCTTTTTCTGCCCTGGAGCTGTTTTATTCATTAGTTCTTCAGAATGTATGTCCTATTTCATTATGTTTTAATCTTCAGAATTGTTCATTTGCATTTCATTTCCTGCAACAGTAAAAACATTAACACTGGGGAAAGTGTTATTGTAAATATTAATATAAAAATGATGATCATGAAAGGAAGCAGCTTTTCTAACAGTAATTACCTTTATCCAAGGCAAAAGAAGATTTACAAGATAATTGCGAACAGGAAATAGTCTAAAGAGAGGATCTGTATTCCTTTAGAACAAGATGGTTCAGAGAATGCAATACCAAGCTACAAACCACAGTTTATCTTCTCTTTATCATGCATTAAATATCAAAATCTGATTAAGCATTGTGGCTGTGAAACATGCTGGAAGAAAAGCTTAGGGCAGCCACTATTCTTCACACTGTCTCTGAGTAACTGATACCACCCCCACCTGAAAAATGTGGAGAATCATTTCCCAGTGGCCACTTTCCATATAAAATGTAGCCTTGGTTTAGCTTTCCCTTGAAGAATCCCAAGTGCAGGTCAGTAAGGGAACTAAATTTTTCCTGGTTCTACTTGTGCAGAACTATAATTCTATAATTCCCAGAGTTCCCTTGGTGATTATATGCTCACATTAAGGATGTAGAGTAGATGCCGTGTAAGTTTTAATATCATCACTACAAATACTTATAGGCAACTTTTCAATCTGATCACCTTCAGAGTTGTGTACAATTTGGAAGTACTTTAAGCATCAGCACATTTAAAAAGCAGTAACGACTCCTTTTAGAAAGAACGAATTAATGAACTCCAGCACGAAACTAGATGCAAGATGTCATGTTGAAAGGCTTGAAAAGTAAGCCTAGCACCCAAAAGACATCAGAGTTGGTGCCAAGCAAGCTTCCCTGGTGAGGACCTTCCACACGTAGAAGAACTTTCCATCAACATGCTACCACAAAGACCTTCCTCCCCTTCTCCAACCACATTAGCTTGGGAAGCAGAAGGACCTCCAAGGATAACCCTAGAATCCAGGTAGGCTCATAATGCAAGAAAATGAGGGTCCCACCTGGCTCCCAAGTCATTTGGGTAAGAACCAGCATTCTGAAATTGTACCCAAACCAACTAAACCAGAGGTGTGCAACTCCCAGCCACCCCTTGTGCAGTGTTCAAAGCTAGCGTCAACCTGCCCACTTGGTTGCACAGCCCTGCTGATCTTCCTGCCCCCTTCTTCCCCAGGCCTCTCTTTCTCCCAGCAGGGAAAAGCTCTTATTTCTTAGCAGCTGCTTGCCAGGGAGGGGAGCCAGGGTCTAAGGAAAAGAGGAGCAGGCAAGGTCTGAAGTACAATTAAACCAGATGAAAAAATAGCCTAAAAATATCCCTGGGGTCAGAGGGGGGAGGGAGAAAAGCATACAAGTTTAACCAACAATCATTTCTACCCAAAGGGGACCTCTACCCTGATCCATTACAGGAAATGACAGAACATATAAAAAGGCAAGCTATCTCTCCACAAATGTTATAATTGAAGCCAAAGAAAAGGGGAAGGCTTTAAAGTAATTCTTTGCTGGAATTCAGTGACTGTTGAGGTTATGCTTTTGATAGCTCCACTATCTTGAATCTTTATGACTAGCATTTTCATTTCCTTTCTATGAAGTATATCGGAAACTAAGGCACTTCTCCTAGAATGTAAGTGAATCTAGATTGCCAAGAAGTGCATAAGAATGTGACTACAGCTGATTCTAGAATAGATTCTGATCTTCAGGGTTGCAGAGGCATCTAGAAGAAGGCTGGGCTATTATTCAGTATGCTTGGGCTTAATAGAAACCACACCGACCCACCCATACACTTGCTTTTCTGTTCATATCTCTGATTTTTTTTAGACTGGTGAAACTGGATGGAGGTGTCAATCTCAGTCCTTTTTACTATGTATGTATTTTAGTCAAGTCCATTACATCCCGTTTCCATATGGGAGTTAGAGAGACAGACCAGAACTAATCTGCACACTCAGATAGAGGGCAGTACCCACTTTGCCTGCTTCATTTGTCCCTCTATGGGATTGAGTTCAGGCTTAATAAATCCAAGAAATTAAAGAATGGTCAATAGCAAGGCCAATACAGAGAAATCCTGATGCCCAAGGCCTCCATCTTCGAGTTCTCTAGCTTCATGAATCTAGACACAAAAGAGTCCAAGATTCAGGACTGGCCCCAGCCCAGCCAAGCCCTAAGAACCATGCCAAAGAAGACACACAAAGTGTAGCCCACAGGGAGACATAGCCCAATAAAACATCACAGGCTTTGCAGGTTCGTTGCAAAACCAGAGGGACAGAGGGTTCAAACAAGTAGAAGGTTCATACGAATGTAGATAGCTTCCTTAAGCCCAAGGGATGATTGATCCAAACAAAGATGCAGACCAAAAGAAGAGGGGTTGCTTGTGAAGTTCCCCACAGTTACTGCTCATACAGGGAATGGCTACCCAAGCATCCTTACCAAACCACTAACTGGCTCGAGTTCCTGCTCATCCCAAGGTCGTCTTCCAGATGTCTCCTTTCTACCCTTCAGGAGTGAGGCTTCAACTCAAGTGACATCTCCTCAAGCTAGCTTCTCCACACACCCTTCCTGCTGCGTCCCACTGAAGCTGCCAGTTCTCCTGTCTGCAGAGACCAGAAACTTCAGCTAGGTGGAGAGGAGACCTGCATCCCAATTATCTTCACCTTCGAAGACAAAGCCTCTCTCACAACAGCCTTGACATTCCACAGGGTTTTCCAAGCCTCAGTCCTTCCAGGCTACATCTGATCAAAGTCTAACTAAAACCAACAGGCCTAGAGCAAGACCAAGGTTATGCCCTGACATAAGCCATTGAAATTAAGTTTGAAGATGCTATGATTCAATGACTTGTGATGTGTAAGTACATAAGAAAACTAAGCCACTGCTGCTCCCCTTTGTCAGTCTGAGAGCATTCTGAGAAGTTCTGGCTTCTGAGCTGATCAGTCTTTGTCAAAGAAAACTGTTTGAGTTCCTTGTATTATAACCCTTAAACGCCCATACTTCTCTTTGACAAATGAACAGAATTCCCTGACTCAGACCACTGAACAACAACACTAAAATTGTAGGTTAATTTCACCATGGGTGTAAATCTTCCCATTTTTCTAATTCATCTCCCTTTACTCTGTTACAACAAACTTATGCCTTTATCTGGTTCCATTTTAGTCAACGATTGCTTACTTAGGTTCCACATATGCTGGAAATAGACCAGGCTCAATTTCTCATTCCTGCTCACCTCCATTATGAGCTCCTGGGACCAACACAGCCATTTGAATCCCTTTTGTTTAGCAAGAACAGTCCTTTCCCTTCCATCACACCAAGATGCAGTCCTAGATTTCTGCTGTCAGGGCAAATGAGGTGACTTTAAAGGTCTAGCCTGAACACAAGAGATGAAACTAAAATCCATGTCTTCGTAGCTCATCATCTTGTTGGACTTATTTCCTAATGAACATTCTCTCTATGTTGGTCACTTTTTCACAATTTGAATCATAAACCAGAAACCAGCAAAATTTCAGAACACTGGGAGACCTTTTCAATACACAAAACACTGAGGCACTCTACAAAGAAGAAAAGCCATAATCAGCATCAAACAAATTTACAGTCAAGATTCTGTATTCATTTTTGATATGGTACATTGCAGATTTCTTCGAAGTATTACCACTTTCACCTTTTCCACCAATTAGGACCCTCCAAGAAAATCCTCCAGAACCAAACCCATTTTATGTCATTACTTCTCTCAGAGCTGATTCAGACTCACATGATCGATTCACTTGACAAGACATGGAATTTCCCATACTGTATCTATCCTCTGACTACATGTTTGTGTGAAGACGTGATTTTAAATTATAGTGCATTTAGGGTTCACCCTTAATGGGCATCCACCATGGACCCAGTAATCTACTTCAGGCCACAGGTATGGAATAATTTCTCACCTTGTATAGGCTTCCTCCTCCAGAGTTCAGCAACTTTGACTCTGACCAAATGTCAGGCCTTGACCAAGTTCAGGGACAGGTTGCAGCTGGAGGTCTGGTTCCAGTGAAGGTAAAGAGGGTGAAGGATGAGAGAAAAGGCAGGGCTATTCCACCAGCCTTGCTGAAAAGACAGCCAGGGTCCAATCTAATGCATGTTTAGACAGGAAAAAGTTCTGCAATTCCCAACATTCTCTGTTCAGCATGTAGGCAGCAGTAAGACTTCTGTTATTTCAATACCTTCAACCACGGTATCCTTCTGGAAAGGTTAGCCAGGTTGGGAGTTGGTGGCACCATCTTGGAGCGACTCCACTCCTACCTGACAGACTGTATCCCGATGGCGGAGCTGGGGGACTGCTGCTGTATGCTATGACACTTAAGCCTGGAGTTCCACAGACTCCATTCTGTGCCCCATGCTTTTCAACATCTACATGAAACCACTGGGAGAGGTTATCCGGAGGTCTGGGCTGAAATGTCATCAATATGCAGGTGACAGTCAGCTCTTCCTCTCATTCTCCTCTAACCCAGATGAGGCAGTGACTGTTCTTCACTGGTGCCTGGGCTTGGTAATGAACTGGATGAGGACCAATAAACTGAAGCTCAATCCAGACAAGACAGAGGTGCTGTTGGTGGGCAGTCCATCTGTCAAATTGGGAAATTGTCAGCCTATCCTGGAAGGGGTCACACTCCCCCTAAAGGACAAGGTTCATAGCTTTGGGGTGCTCCTGGACCTGGAACTGCCACTCGTTTCACAGGTGAGTCTGGTGGCCAGGAGCACCTTCTATCAACTAGGGCTGATTTCTCAGCTACGTTCCTACTTGGACAAGCAGAGCCTTGCCGCAATCATCCCATGCTGGTAACCTCCCACCTGGATTCCTTTAATGTGTTCTACATGTCACTGCCTTTGAAGATGGTCCAGGGGCTTCAACTGATTTAAAAACGAGCAGTGCGATTATTAACAAGGGCCAGTCCTAGAGAACACATCACACCAGTCCTCTGCCAACTGCACTGGCTGCCTGTTACTGCCCAGGCCCACTTCAAAGTGCTTACACTATATAGAGCCTTAAATGGCTTTGGACCAGGATGCCTAAAGGAACATCTGTCTCCATATCTCTGTACCAGACCACTTGGACCTTCAAGGTCCTTCTTCGTGACCATCCCCAGATGAAGTGAGCGGGGAAATGGCTAGGAGAAGGACCTTCTCCGTCATTGCCCCCCACTTGTGAAACGCTCTCCCTAAGGAAGTGTGCTTGGCACCTTTGCTACTTAGTTTTCATTGCCAGTTTAAGACTTATTTATTCAACACTTGCTTTTAGTAGTTATTCCGGTTTTATTCTGCTATTTATTGCTGCTTGCTTATTACATTTTCCTGTCTTGTATATTATATTGGAGTTATTTTTGTACAGCTGATTTTATTGTTTTAATCCCTATTTTATGGTTTTATGTTGGTTACTTAATGGTTCTTATGGTAAGCCACACAGAAAGCCCTCAGGCTACAGGCCTCGCTCTGAGTCCACTAGCCTGGGCATCTCAGCTGTGAACCCCAGCCTCTCCTGCACATCTGATTCAGAATCTGTCCCTAGGTCCCTCGAAGGCTGCTTCACAGGATCAAGGGGCCAATCCCTACAGAAGGATCTAAGGGAGCAGAGACAGAGCATGCAGTCTAAGACAATTTAGATTGGTTACAATTTGCTCAACCTCCATTGGTGGCTCAGATGTCAGCATTTGATAAATCCTGACAGGCCATGAATGGCCCATGTGGCAACTGAGAGAATTCAGGCAGGGACTAAAGCCTAGACCAGGTCCTTGTACGTGAGCTCTTAGCCTGGTTCGCAGGAGAAGATGTCAGTGGCGGCCCAGGAGGTGAGATGCCAGATTCCAACTGCTTGGTGTCCTGGTCTGAGATTCAGGCACACAGGGGGTTTACGCAAAGCAGGGCCAAGGATTCTCCTTGGCCATTCGCTCAGACATTTGAATATAATGTGGCGAGCTGAAAAGGCGCTTTGCTGTATCCAGCCTTCTAATGGGAAATCAGTGGAGTTGAAGTCCCAAGCATGCATGTCCTAGCCTGTCTGTCCTTATTAGGGGATAAGGTGATGCAGCAACAGAGAGTAAGTCCAATAAGAGATTGCCTACAATGGCTTAACAAAGGGAAACAAGCTTTTGATATATGCAGTTTATCATGAAGAATCCATGAGTACTATCACACAAACTGATCATATGAATCTCGATTATCAACAGTGATCCCATACTGGGAAAATGAGAGGCTATACCAGGTGATCAGCTTCCTAAAGTGGTTGTCCTTTGTTCCACCACATTTTAAATTTAGCTGCTGATTTCCACGGGGTACTATTGAAATAAATCAGAGTATGCACTTACTGCTGCTTATCATTTATCACTTTTACCTTGCAAAGTGCTTTTCAGTCTTTTTTCCTGTTTTCCCTTAGATAAGCTATTATTAAGAGACCTTCTCTCCTGCTGAAAAATTATGAAAGCCGCTTGAACCCTGGTCCTGCTGTAACCCATTGACATTTCTATCTGCTATTCCACAAACTTTTTTATAGAACAGGAGGCTGTTTCATAAACTTTTTGAACATTCTTCCCGCCCCCTTAACTTCTTAACCCTCTGCTCCCAGCTGGCACATCAACTGTTCCTTGCTCATAGCAGCGTGCATGTGACCTAAAGCTGCTAAGTGTGGGTCAATGGGGTGGGACGCAGGCTGTTTGACTATAACAGGTCATACTGACGCCTTCCTTAATTAATGCACAAAGAAAATTTGATAAGAACCAATCAGGAACTCTTTCTGAGCTCCATTCTGCCTAAATCATGTAAAGTTGAAGGAGCAGTCACCCCTCCATACTCCAGTGTGGCTCAGTGGTAATCCTTTGCCAAGGGCTGTTCAATCCATCCAATCGACCCAAGCAGCTGAAATCAGAGGAAAGCATTATTTGCATCAGGATCCTACCAGTCTCTAGACCTTCAGGCAACACCTGCCTCCCAAGTTCCTTCCACCCTGCAGTCACTACAAGCACTGGCCATATCAGATCTCCTATGCATGAACTGTCTTACAGACTGCCAGAGATGACAGATTCTGAGCAACTGTTTCCTTGAGCATGTTTGCCGTGTGGTCAAGCAACAGGAAGGACTAGCCATGAGTTCTACACCTGCCCTGCTCCTAGAAAGCATAAAACATGGGTCCAGTCTATTGCTTAGACAAAACTGGGCATTTGCTCAGGGAAATCCTGCAGAAGAACTAATACAAAATTTGCTAGGCCGGAAAGCCATAGTCACTTAACTCTTGCCACTTAGAAGTTTCTTCCAAACAGCTCCAAACTTATTGGACTAGTTAGTAGATCCTGATGTTTTCATTCATGGCCATGCATGCAATCTTCCGCTAATTTAATCCTCCAAGAATGTCTTATCATCAAGTCCTTGCTGAATTATACCAAGTCCCTGACTCTCCAATGGTGTTGTTGCTACGACTGGTCCATGGTGAACAAGTAACTGGTCAACAGCCAAAGAGCATGACCATGAATCTTCCACAAAGCAATGAAGTAAAACCAAGTGCAAATGAATGGGAAGCATTCGGGTGACAGAAGGATAAATCTCTGCTGAACAAGTATACAGTCTATCATAATTACAAGCATGCCAATGGTAACAGTGTACAGTATATATTGTCCCCTTGGTACATTTTGCATTAATAAGGATGGAGTCTTGGAATATGAATACAAAGTTTATAAAAGGCAAAACTTTATTCTTCCAACCTCTAAAACAATTTTGTTCTCATTACTAGAAATAGCATGGGCTGAGGAAACTATGGAGATAGATCTTTAGGATCTCAGTATGTGGATGTGATACCATGATAAGACAAAGAGTTGGGATTTAGGACACATTGCAGAACCTTTTGAGACAACCTGATCCTACAGAGAAGGCTTGTACTCACACCTCAATGGATCCAGCCTGCTGCCACGTCTCGTCCAACGATTGGATGGAGGGCATCTAGTTCATGTGGCTCATCCCATGGGGAGTACGGTGTTAAATACTTCAGGGCCATAAAGTGAGGCTAGGGTAGAACTTGGCAGCAGACCCTGGGAAGTAAGTGACAGCCATTTGAAAAGATCAACAGGCTGTCATTAAAGCACAGGGGTACGGTATGGTTTATATCAAGACAGGTGACCTACTTAGGCAAAAATGTGCAAGGCAGGCATATAGAAAGAACATGCATGTTGGAGTGCTGTTGTTCTAAATGTCAGATAGGGCAGAGAGTCTAATAAGCTAGAAAACATGGCCAGCAGCAGCTACCTTAAAAGCACCGTGGGTGGAAATGCCAGACCTGAGAAATAATGAAATGCTGAACACATACTATCACACACAGACATGTGACCAAAACCCTGAAATTGGTCTTGAGACAAAATGTACTTCCACATGTTACATAAATTAATTAAGGACTTTGCCACCACAAGATATGGTGATGGGAACTGACTGGGACAGCTTGAAAGAGGGATTAGATAAATTCATGACAGACTAAGTTTGACATCTGTCAATGTTGATTAGCCTTACCAGCAGAACAGAAATTCCACATTCAGAACAGAAGGGCATGAATGGAGACAACTGTATGGCTGGGTATTCTCAGTAGCTGGATCTTCCTCATCTCTTCTTAATCACTAGGAGATAGCAGAAAGAGAACTAGGAGTGGAAAGGAGACCTTGTCCTTTCCACTCCTAGTTAAGAATGGTGTGCTCTAGGTTTCTCCATTAAAAGAAAAGAGGGCAGATCTCAAGTAGGGCACAGAGGAAGAGACAGAACTGAGTTTGGGGGCAGTATGAGCCATCAATAGTTTGGAGTACTAGCTGCCTCTGATGTGGAGAGTGGCCTTTGTCCTTCTGTTGAAGTGTTAAAGCTGTATTGCCCCCTTATTCAGACTGTATGTGTGTTTAAAAATGCCCTGAAACATTACAAATCTCAATAAGCCTCCAGTGATCTCTTTCCAAAGGAAATCAGATGCTGAGTAGGCAGGTGGTATGGACATAACTGTATTTTACCCTTTACCTCTTTAAAGGGTAGGAGACAAAAATATTAATAATGGCATTAATAATGCCATTTATAATGGCAATAGCTTTCATGAAGCTCTTCCTGTTGCATTCATTCTTTGACAGCTATTCTCTTGCATCGGAACAATCCATGGAAAAGTGCAGAAGACCATCTAGAAATAGACATGGGACATCAGACGCTGCCTGTGACCAACAGTGCAATTTACCGGATGATATACCAGGGAAATCATCAAAATGAATGAAGAAAAGCTCAGAGGAAGAATGACTGCTAAGAAAAATAATCAAGGTGTTTTGAAAGTGATATTATTACCCATATGGCAGAGGGGTGGGAGAATCATGTATGAACATAGCATACACACAACTTAGGGAAGCCATAAGCTTAAAAGCTTTGCTGGATGCTTAAAGTATGCCTTTAAACGCTCTCCTGGTTTAGAGCCAGATTTCTCAGCAGTCTTTCTTAGGATCAAGCTCTTCATTCGGAATTCAATGCAGATCAGCATTTTAAAAGATAGTGCTTCACTGATCAGAAGTCTGAGACAGTTGAGCTTAATCATTTACTTACAAAAGCCTTCCAGCTCATCTTTTAAAAGCAAGTGCTGGCTCAGTTATCAAATGCAAAAATGTTATCACACAAGAGGATTTCAAGCCCAGTTCTCTGGCTTACATCTGCTCTCCTCCCAGAAGATTTCTGGCATGGCTCCAATCAAAGGTAGATTTTTTTAATAAAAGAAAGGCAGCATATAAATATATTAAATAAAGTGTTGGTTTCAAAATATAATTAAAATTGTTAAAATTATCAGAGCACAACTGTTAGCATGCTGGGAACACATCCCACTAATATTTAAATAGTAACTGGCTTCCAGTTTATTTCTAGGCACAATTAAAATAATGACACTTATCTTCAAAGCCCTGTATGGCATTTGACCAACATAACCAACAGCTCGCTCGATCCCATTCAAACCTGATGATACATTTTGCCTATTGGACAAAAAGTATGCCAATTCACAAAAGTATGTGCCACAGTACAGGTGTAATGCCGTGGAAATGTCTGCCCCCAGACTTGGCAGTCCTGCAGAGCAGAACAGAAGGAGCAGTAGAGGCAACTGAAGGGGCTGGGCCCACTTCTCCGAAAATACAGCATTCCAAGCTGTTACCACAGAATCTGAATCAGAACTGGGAGGAGAGGTGGGGTCGCAATGCTTGGCAGAAATGCCGAGACCAGCCTGCTTGAAGATAAAGCAGGTGGCTAGTGAGAACCAGACCACAAGAAACTGCTGAACAGGCAAACCAGAAGGCTTGGATATAATTTGATTGCTCCTTTTGACTGGAATGCGATCAAATGAACAGACCAGATGAGCAGCACGCATCATTCCTTCCGTCTGGCCCACTTGCAGCAGGAACCATCCTGAGGGTGGAGCCAGCTCTTTTGGTCGGGAGGGTGGATTCAGCTGGGACACAGTGTCTTAGCATGAGCCATATTTCCGAATAACTGGCATTCTGACCTCATTGTGGCTTTTTGTTCGGAACTTCTGCACTACTCCTTCTTTGTATCGCACAGTCAGCTTCACTGTCCAACTTTAACATAATGACATCTGTAGATAGAAGCCTCTGGTCTCAAGCTGCTTGGAAAAGGTATGGGGGGAGACCAGCTCTGACAGCAATCTCTGCCTACCCATGAGTCCTCCTTGCATTTTCACCAGACAAGCTTTTCTGCCCATTCTGAGGGAGAGGGAAAGAGGGTGGAGAGGTGTCAGGGTAGGTTATCCAGTGGCTGGAAGCAGCCAACACAATCCTTTTCCTGCCGGTGTGTGGGGGGTGGGGGGGTACACCAGAGCGCCAGTTCCCAGCTCTAAAGTCAGAGCACTTTCTCCAACCTCAGATCTGAAATATCCTATTGCTCCTCAGATCCTGTGTAGGTCCCAAAATCTGTTAACCTTTAACGAGCTACAACATGACTGACAAATTCTAATCTACTCTTAACCTTAACACTCAGAACCTTAAATCTCACTGGCAAAATCAGCCTAGCCCATGAATTACCCTGAATTCCTTGTGGAAAGTACAGGATGAAGCTTGTTTTAAAGGGGAAAGGAAATCAAACTCTTTTCAAAGCCAAATCCCATGCTTTACCTATGTTTTGTGCTGTGCAATCTGCTGACAGATCTGTACCTACGTCTTACCCGAACAAACCAAGGGAGCTCTGTGTCAGGGCAAAGTAGCACACGGAATCTTTTGAACTCATAGCCCTGGTTTCTTTCCTTAGGCCACATTGCTTTAAACATTGGGCTTGCTACACAGACGGACTGTGAATTAGCCTCATTATATAGTACCAAATATTAAAAGGACAAAGCAAGTGTATCAGCAACAAGAGGAGCAAAAGCAGATCACCCCGATTAGTCATAGAGCCTGAAGAGAAGGTCCACAGGTTCTTTGCTGTTGTGAGGAGAAGGTAAAATGCCATAGGATTTCCGGTTCTGATTTATTCCTGCAACAATTAATTTTTAGCCAACCATCACAAAAGATAATGGCCTGATAATGAAAAAATGATTTTCATAGCCTAATATGGTACAGGATAACTTAGAAAACCTGGGGCACAAACCAGACAATGTGGCCACATCATGTTAGTACAATGAGCAGGTTTATGTGAAATAACAAGACCTATTGCTTGAGTATACCTGCTTGGCATTGTATGTATGTATGTATTTATTTATTTAGAAAGCTTCTATGCTGCCCCATTCGCCGAAGCCTCGGGGCGGCTTACAACAATAAATAAATAATAACAATATAAAACAATATAATATAATTGGAGATGCCCTAGCCATAAAAATAAATAAATAATATTAACAATTAAAATATCGTTTGAATAAAAAGGTCTTCGCCTGGCGCCGAAAAACAAATAACGACGGCGCCAGGCGGACCTCTCTGGGGAGCGCATTCCATAGATTGGGCGCCACCGCAGAGAAAGCCCTCCTCCGAGTACCTACCCTCCTAATTTCTTCCACGGAGGGCTCCCGGAGAAGGGCCTCTCCCGCAGATCTCAAGGGGCGGGCGGACATATATGGACGTAAGCACTCCTTCAGGTAACCAGGACCCAAGCCGTTTAGGGCTTTATAGGTCATCACCAACACCTTGAATTGGGCCCGGACTTCAATGGGGAGCCAGTGAAGCTGACGGAGAACTGGAGTCATGTGAACATAACGCCAAGTCCCCGTCAGCAGCCTGGCAGCTCTATTTTGAACCAATTGAAGTATCAGGACCGTCCTCAAGGGCAGCCCCACGTAGAGCACGTCACAGAAGTCAAGGCGGGAAGTCACCAGTGCGTGTGTCACTGTCGCCAGGCAGTCGTTCTCCAGGTAGGGGCGCAGCTGATGAATCAGCCGAAGCTGAAGGAAGGCGCTCCTCGCCACCGCTGTCACCTGAGCTTCCAGTGAAAGCTCTGGGTCGAGGAGCACTCCCAGGCTGCGGACCTTGTCCCTCAGAGGGAGTGCAGCCCCAAGCCCAAGAGCACGATCCTGTGCAAGTTTACCTAAGATGAAGCACCTCTGGGGCTACTTAGGCTGCAGTCACACGTCTGCAGAGCTGAACGTAAGAGCCATGAATCATGATGTGGTTTACAGTTAGGTATTTGGACTGTGTCCCCTCAGTGGTACATTTACTGTCCACCTAATGTCAATGAGAGTTCCTTTGAAAGAGACGTAGGACAATGGGTGATTAGGCCTATTCACTGCAGTCAGCGCTGACTGGCAACAGGTTTCAGACAAGAGGCTTTTCCATCCCTGCCTGGAGCTATCAGGGATCAAGCTTGGGACCTTCTACATAGGAAGCACAAGCTGGAGCACTGGCTAGGAAGGGCCAGCCCTTTGAGGCTGCCTTTGGACTGGTTCAATATATACCTGCCTTTCCCTGAAAAAAAACTCAGGAAAGGCTGGGAAAAATCTCAGCCATCTAGATTGCCTTGGGCAAAGTTCACCCTTCCACTCCTAGCAAATTCTACAGCCCTGGTACCCACCAAACACTCCTCCTCCTCTTTCTCTGCCTTGCCCCTTCCTTGGTCAATTGGCCGGCCGCAGCGAAAGCAGAAGGGAAAGAACGATTCCTCTTCCTTTCTCCTCCTTCCAGTCCATGTTATCTTAGTGATGTGACCTGGTCAGGGAAGATATTTCTTTTGGGCCCTTTCTTTAGGATGTAGTTGCTAGACCCATATACTTCAGTGGGGTGTGGATGCGTGTGCTTTCAGGTTCTTTACCCAACTAGCATACAGACTAGTTAGATAGCATTCTAATGCTGACAATACAATTGCACAAGGAAAAACCATATGTATTCAATTATACATACACAAACGCACACACACTCCCTATCACTGGATACCACAAAGTAAAAACTACTGACAACAATTACCAGGAGAATTCACATTCTAGTACTCCAATCTGAAACACATTTGCTTGAAGCAAGTCCAATTTGCTTCAACAGAGCTTATGTTCATGGATAATTTTCTTTCACAGCATACTTAGTGGCAAACTAGAGATGTTGTTAAACACATCACTAGCAATTACATGTGTTGTGGTGGTTATTTTGATTTAGAATTAACAGCAGTCTGAAGGGCAGCTTTAATTGGGACCGAAGTTTGGGAGATGAAAAGGCTTAACAGTTTCCTTCCCGATTGTCACAATGGGAGCTTGTAACTTGCAGTGAAGATTTTCGCGGTGGGGTGCGGGTGGGGATCTACACCTGAGCTCCTTCCATTTACTGGGGAGGGATGCCATGGCACATATGCAAAGTGCATTTACTCCTGTTGGGGCACATGGTAACAAGTGCAGCACAGTTTCTACTGTGCTGACAATGTGATCTTGTGTCTCACACAAATACAATTTTTAAAAATTGTATTAAATAGAAACAATACATTACAAAAATATATCTGTAACAACAAGACATTTAGAATGAAGGGGGAAAGGCAATTGAAGGCAAAGTAGGAAGAAGTGCAAAATGGCACTTTAAGGGGAAAAATGGGGTTTGTGGGGTTTATCTATTAAGCTATATACAAGTGTGAAAGAGCAAACACGGCTGCACTTTTTAGCAAAACAGAAAAGCAAAACATACAACTCCCCCTGCCCCATCACAAAAAATCAGGAGAAGGAGAAGATATTTATTTCTTTATTTATTTCTGTGCTACCCAATAGCCAAAGCTCTGGACAGATCACAGGATGGGGAGAGAAAAGGGTGCTACTTGCTGCCATTCTCTCACCTCACATCGAGTGAAGGCAGAAGGACAGCTACCCTGGTCCCCTCCACCCTAAAGCAATTCCCAAAGGCAACTGCAGCCCCTCCTCCCTGCTGACTTTCCCTACAATAAACACCATCAAAGACAATGTGATTCACTCCCGAGGAAGCACCACTGAAAAGAATGGTGCATTCTGAGGAAGCATGTTCATGTTTTTAGTTAGTGGTTGCTTGCAGGGGAGGGAAGAAGGAGAAGGATCCTTGCTCTTCCTGTGCCATTTGCTGGTCAGAGAGAGAGAGAGAACTGTGAACGGGAGGAGTGAAAGAACCTAACTTCTGATTAGGCCCATGCTCTTCAGTCAAAGCCCAGAAGGACACTTCCTCTTTCAGCATCGCTCTTTCCAGCCCCAGAACAGTACCACAAGTTTAACACACACTGGAATTGTAGCTCAGAAAGATGCGACTTTTAAAAATCTCATCACACAATGGACGAAATCCAGGTTACAAAGACAAAAAGTGCATGAGGAGGATGGTTTGAGGTGAGCAGGATGAGCCAGGCACTATACTTCCCTTGAAAACAACGCCTGTCGATCTTGCCCCCACCCTCCCCAGAAGCTCAGGAGAGCCAGAAAAGGCGCTCACCTTCCCAAACTGGGTGCAATGGCCCCAATTAAAATAGGACCCTCTCACCTGCAGTTAATTTTCATAAAATGGTACGGATGCTAATAATATGTAACATCTGCTTTACTTGAAATTAAGATCCATTGAAGCAATACCTGTGTTGAAACTGGGATTTAAGGGTAAACTGTTTACTGACAAAGTTATTGTATTTACACCACAAGTAAATTTGCCCCTCTAAAAATTTATTTGTTTTAATTTCCCATTCATCAGCAATACTCTACCTATGTATCTGGACCATAAAATGATTGTTAGTAATGAGGCATCAGAAGGGTTTTGATGAGTGAACTATAAAAACAATCATGACACAATAATAATTAGAATTTATTTATCACAAAGATAAAACACTAGTGTTGTCATTTACAAAGTGACTTTGAAGGAACTTTTTAAAGGAGATATTGAGAACACTTTCTTTTTGCTTACAACAACCATAACCATTATTGATAGCACTTTGCAAATGGCAGGTACACAGAAGCAGGGGTCTGTTGTTTCATGCCAAATTTGTTTTATGGTGTCATCTATTTCTGATATTTAAGAGGGCACTGCTCATTTGCAACATTAACCAATGTGATTTATGTATTTTAAAGAAGCTTACTACATTTAAATGTTTTAGGCAGTTCATTTTTACTATGTACTTTGTTCCAATGTAATCAATGTAGTTTCTCAAACTCAGGCTGCAATACGAATGCCGTTTGCATTTTATGGCAAAATCAATATAAGAATTAATGGATGTCAAAGAAAGCAAACTGTAAGGAATACCAAAAGGTCATTCGCTTTTTTCCCCTCCATGATATCGATTCCATTAGCATTTGTTTGCCTAGTTGTATGTACTGTTTTTATCTGATAAGTGAATGGCAACTTTCATGTTTTGCTGAATGAGTGTCATTATGTGATTAGCACTCCAATCCAAAACATGTTGGCCAAGGACCAGAGAATCGTAGAACAAGTTCAGGAAGCCTATGGGGACTTTGGACGGCAAACTGGAGCCCACTGTTACTAATTCCATTGAATAGAGCAATCGTTATTGTCTGAACAACCATGGGCAGGACTGCATGGTTTTCTTGAACAAGTCCCGATTCAAGGAGAAAGTGTTGTGGCATGTAGGAAAGAAGTTGAAAGAAAGGTTAAAAATTCTACCAACCTCTGACAATTAGCTCTAACTTCAGACAGCGTTAAGGCCACACCACCTGTATGACATCCATGGTTTGGCAAAGCATGCATCTCTATCAAGTTGTACACAGAAACTATTGTGCAGGGAGCAGTAGAATCAAGAGTGCACCACGCGAAGAGGGAAAATAATGTTCTCCACTCAATCTGTGGTCCCAACATAAATTGTGGTCACCCCATCCTGAAGCTTTTATTTGAGACAGGAAGGATGCTTTCCTTGGTATCCCCTAAGCCATGAGAGTCTAATACTTTGTCCTCCACAGAACAATTAATTCTGTAGAAAACTAATTCTGAAGAATCCCCTGAATTCTTTCCCATGTTATGCACAGGATGTGAAGTATTTTCCAAGAAAAGATCCCCTAAATCAGGGGTGCAGAACTTCAGGCCACAGTATCCCAGTCTGGCCCTTTGCAGAGTCCCGGAAGGCTGCTGCCTCTTCTTCTGGCCCCACCCACTTCCCCCAGCCACCTATCATGTGGCAGTTTTTACAGCTGTTGTGCCATTTTTCCCCATTCCAAAAGACTCAAATGTCTCTTCTAAGGCTTGGTTATTGGCAGTGAGACCTCTAAGCTAATAGAAGCTGGTGTTTGGGGGGGGGGGGGTTAGCCCCGTCCCTTTTGCATCTGGCCTCACCCACCCCTGGAATGCAGCCGCACTGGCTTATCGAAACTGGAGTGCAGGTTTCACACTGAAAGACTGGAGCCCTCCCCTAGATGCTCAGTAAAAATTTTGCAAGGGGTCTTCAGATTGCTTTAAATCATTTATATTCATGTCCTGCCATTGGTCCTGCAACAAAATAATTTAATTATGTTTTATTTCAAAGCAAGATTGATATGGAGTCTGAGCATCCATAATTAGATAACAACTTCACAGCACACATTCTGTTGTTATTGTAATACTTAGTGGCTGCTTATTCCAAGAGCTACTCTAGCTCATTAATTGCTACAACTGTAAATAAGAATGAAAGGATGTGACTGGTTTGGCTGACTATGTATAAGAAGAAGCCATCTGAAAACAGGGCTAAGGAATGCTTCGTCTTAAAATGGGAGGAGATGTAATTTGATAAAAGCATATTTCAGCAAAATTAAGCTCCTTTGAGACCCACTGCTTTTAGTGGGAGCGATGAGTGAATTCTCAACTCTCTCTCTAAATAAATGAGACTTAAAGGTATTTGACATTGTAAGCAGATGGCAGGTGGGCGACCTCTCCATAACAGAAATTCACCACCCTTCACCAATGGGCAGTTAATTTCAAAACTCTACTCTAAAAGATGCTTAAATATACTCATGAACAAGTCAGGTGTTTTAATAAACAGAAAAGATCACGGATGTGGGTGTACCTTTATTAATGCAGTGCTTATTTTGTTATATTCCAAAGACCCAAGGTAAATCTCAGTTCTTGGAATTCTTAAGACAGTTGTTTAACCCAGCTAGCGTTTCTCCTTGATCACTAAACATTTGCCCAAATAGGGTGACCTTTTATGCAGCACGTCTGAAAGATGCTAAGGCCCCAAGGGAACTCTGAAGAAGGCATTTTGAAAGCCGTGGGGCAAGCCATGCCAGGTAACTGGCTGAAGCAATCTGCTTCCAGTAGCAGAAGAAGTTGTGGGCAGGGATGATGGTAGGATCTGGTTGCAAAATGGTGCAATAACTTTTTAAGTTTTAGTCCTAATGGGCAATGTGGCCATTTCAGCTCTGCTTCAAGTCTGGGCTGGCACTGGGACCTTTTAAAATTATTCCAGAATGGGTTTGCCAATGGAGACAGGAATTGGAATGCCTCTCTTGATTTCACTGAGGGCAGAGTAGCAAGCTAATCGTGACCCCTGATACTGGTACTGTAAAGCTACAGCACTAGCAAAAAAGCAGAGATTTCACTACCTCAGCAACCACAATGCACAGTCTGAGTACTGTGGGCGGGGGGAGAGATGCTTTCTCTGCCATGGAAATTCAAGCTTCAGGAAAGGTATCTGCATTCCTGGTCACCAAAGTATTACAAAGGTAGGTGATCACACATCCACCCAGCCCCACAACAAGGAAGAATCCTCTGTATACACAGCGATGCTAGTGAATATCGCTGTTGTCAAGGCGATAAGAACACTTTGAACACTCTCTGCCTCTTGGAAGGTAAATGGAGGACCCATGTGGCCTGAAATGCTAGGAGAAGAAAGAAGGCGTTGAAAGTGCATGCACTGTCTTAGTATTGGGGGTTGGACAGAGTTTGCTTTTCAAATCATCTAGTCATTCTGGAGTTCAATGAAAAGTAATTGACTTTTGCAATAATATACTTCAGGAAAGAATTGTGATCTGGTTCCTCTCTCGGTGCAATGGACTGGACACAAGACATTTGTGGGGAATCTGTTTTGAGGACAGGGATCTGCTGGATTCCCTGGACTGAGCTCCCCAGACTCCACCCTGCTTTCTTGTGGCCATGAGACCGACATCCTGGCCAGGATGCAAAGCACGCATGCAGCACTCACGGCGAATCGAGCCCCACGCGATGGCATCCACCCTCCATGCACATGATTTGAAGCATTTGTGCTGCACTTGACATAGAAGAAGGGTCCCAGTTGTGCAGCTGGGGATTCTTGAGCATTTGCAGGCTTCCTCTCAGCTCAGCTCCCTTTCTGAGACAGGGCCAGGCACACGAGGAAGTCGGCAAAGCAGGAGGAGGCAGATTCCGTGGAGCTTTGTTACTGGACAATGAACAGCAAAGGCTAAATTCTGAAGGCTTGAAAACTTTGCACTTTTATTATACAATGCACATAATTACCTGATATTTCCATGTCCCTGTTCTCTCTCAAAGTGATTTACATCTTTCAACTTTATATTTTCTAAAATGAAAAACCAAATAGTTTAAGTGGAAATTTGGGGTGCTCCTTTCTTCAAATACTAAATCACCTGCAATTTCAGTTTAACAGATTTTTCTCCAAACATGGTAATGTGGAATAATATAGAGAAGGATAAAAAGGGCCCGTAGCCTATAGCAGGGTCATTTGAGGGTTATGTAACCCTCAAACAACCCCAGCTGCCTAGGTGCAGACAGCACAACAGTCCCTAAGTTCCATTTGATGAGTATACCATCTGCACTCTAGACAGAACAAGAACACATAGCTGAACTCTGCCCAAGCATATTGCTGTACAACATTTTCACCTGTCCGAGATGATCCAATGAAGACAGTGTTCGTTCAAGATCTAAGAGCAGCTTGACTAGATACTCTGACTGAAACTATCAGAGGCAGAGAGTGTTTACCAAAAGAAATTTATATAAGACCTGGCAAGCTACTTGGATGATGCTTTGTCTTTTTGTTTTGGCTTAGAAAAGTTGCTTTAGGCCCTAGTATCTTTCCAGCTGCTTTACTGATTACAGGACCGAAAATGTGGGATTGGCTGTGCTCTTACCTGCCCATGCAGCCTGCCCTTACAAATAGATACTCATCAGGAAGGGCTCGATGGTTTGGGTCAAGTAAGTAAGCCAGGCAAGTAATCAATGGAGAAGAATCCATATTTTTATAACACATATTGGAAATGACCATATCGCTTTATATTGCTAGTAAAGTCTGACCATGAAAAGATACCTCTGCAAACTCCGAAGAAGTCCCTGCTAGATATGGCTACGAGCATTCATGTCTTTGGTCATTTGGGCACTGTGGCTTTCTTGTACTTTTGAAACAAAAAGAGGTAAATATGCTGTTTCCCTTTCTCTCCTTTCTCATACTTACAAACACAAACATGAATAAGGAAGGAATCGGGAATTTTACTTACTGGTACTGAACAGTACAAATGGAAAGTGCTTTCAAAATTGTAATTATGTGCATTTTGTTTCCAATGAACTTCAGTTACTTGTGTATATGGTTCACAAGTAAAGCGGTATCAACATTTACTTTGAAATCTAGATTGATGATGGCTCTTAGAGTCATTTTATTTGGTCAGTGACTGTCAATTCCAGTTCATCTTGTAGAAATGTAGCATCTGGGGTTCTCCTCCTGGGGCATATGGGCCCTTTCACACACATCTTTATGCTAGGACTGTGCCAGATTTTCTCCCATTTGGTTTTTCAAGCCAAAATAAGTATTGTGGACACAACTATATCCCCCACCAAATGCTGCCACTATAACCACGATCACCAGGCTTTCCTATCGGTTTGAAGGCCATCGTTTCCCACAGCTGCTGCTACCCAAGTGGCATTTTGTTCTCCTGCTTACAGCTTCTATATCATTCCTATTTTAGTCACAGAGGTAATCAGAGACAATCACTGATTGAACAGTGAATGGAACGACGACATCAGTTTTGTCGGCACGGTCACTGAGAACAAACAAAATAAATTGAGAAGCGGGAGGTGGCAATGGAAATGAACAAGTGAAGACTTTTGTAGGCATTTTAGAAAACACTTCGGAAGAGGAAAAGAGTTTTTGACAGGGGCAATAGTGAATACATTGGACTCAGCCCTACTCTAGGTATCACTTGTGAAAGCAAGCTCAAGAGAATATCTCTTCTTCTCCCCCAATCCTTCTGTGGGAAATCTTGAGCTATTACCTATTTGTTGACAAAAATCATTCATAGTGCAGCCTTCTCAACTGAGAAACATCCATGCAGTCAAATGTCCGATTATCCATATTAAAGAAACTGTGCTTCTTGTATTCCCAGGCAAGTAACCAATTTATCTATTAATTTGTGAACATCTCCCAGAAGGCTTCCTGGGCTCCTTTTGTACATCTTCAGAATTTTTGTGTGTGGATAAGATGTGACATCTTTGTAATCTCCAAATTACACAAAAGTGCTTTTATGTGGCACAAAAAACACAAGGGAATGGAAATGTGGATGCTCTAATTTGTTTTTCTAAGGAATGCTTGGTCAGATGTGAAATATTCTTAAAATGATGACCTGAAATGATTACATCTGACCAAAATGCAAGAACTGAGGCCATTTAGGAAGAATGCATCTGTGCACATTATTCGTGTAATTGATTGCTTTTGTTTCCTAGGCATGCACAAAATGCCCTCAGTGCAAGAGCCTGCTTTGAAATTCATAAGTATTCAATCAATTCCATGTGGCCAAATAACGGTAACTTTAAAAAAAATCCATTCCCCCTGTTAAGTAGCTGGTGGTTCATGTTTCCAACAGGCTGCTCCACTATGCTAGGGTCTGACACTATGAGTTCCCCCCAACTTTTCACATGTTTAGCTACCAGCAAAAAATGAGTATTTAAATGCAGATCATGCCAAAGGAGAGAGAAGTGTTATATGCCTGTATGGTGGCAGCATACAAACTATAACAACAAACAGATATGGCTCCATAATGTAGTATCCTCAGCACTAAGTAATCTGCCTAAATTTACTCTAATGAATGCAGTTTTCTTTCCCTTTTTAATCCCGGGGATGGGGTGGGATTGGGGGGGGGGTAGAATTTTGGCAAAAAAACAGGTGCAGGGAATGTTTAGCCCTTCTTTGCTAGAGAACTCCCATTCCAGTCCAAATCAGGACAGCATAAAGAAAAAGAAAGAAAAAGAAAAATATCAGGCTCAAATACACTGACATGACTAGCAGAATGTGTATTGCAGTAGCTCTCAGATGATAAATATTAGGACTGTTTTCTCCATTTTGGCACCTTTAGAAGACCTGGACTTCACCTCCCATATTCCCCAACCAGCATGGGCACTGGCTGGGAATTCTGGGAGTTGTAATCCAACACATCTGATACAGTCCGGCACCAAGCTGAAGAAGGCTGCACTCACTGGCCATTGATGTGTGCCAACCGTTTGCTTCCATGATCAAATGATACAAAGACATCATGGGCAACCAATATCATAACTGGTGGGTACTGCTGATATTACCAGGGATGCTATGTGATTTCTCTTGCTGTTGCCATATTAGATTTCCTGCTCTAACTATTGCAGTGGCATTGCTCTGCCCAGTAGTCAGGAGCCTGACTATTGGGTTAGCCAAGGAATATGTCAGGCCTCAGCAAGCAACACTCATACTGCAGGCCCTGAGGCTTCAGGACCTGTGAGTTGGCTGTCACCCCAGAGGCCTGGAAAAAGCAGATGGTCAGCAGTTGCAGAGGGCAAGTTCTAGAGCAACAACAAGGTTCAGAAGGACCTGAGGTAGGTACACAGATAAGTCTTGAGATCATCAAGATTTAAGTCAACAATCCTAAAAGAGGAAGAGAAGGTACACACTTTTCATGTCAGGGACAAATTGAGTAAGAAGCCAGCTCTGAAAGCAGGACTTGGAAGGTCCTGGTGCAGCAGCATTCATTGATCACATCAACTGATGGGATGCTTAGGTAGGCTGGTCCTACACTGTTGAGGGTGCCCTTGAAGCCAAGAGCTCACAGAAGAGGCTGCAGGAGCAACAGTGGCAGAGCAGGAGGCAGCAAAGTGTGATTGCTGGGACACAGTACAGGATGCTTACTTGCCTATGACCAAAACTTCAGTCTGGATGCCTTCCTATTTTCTGAGTGATTAAAGATGATGTGAGATAACATAAATTGAACATACATTATTACTCCTTATTAGAGGTGGAAGGCATTGCGAATATTTTCTACATCCTTCCCTAGTGCTGTAATATCACAATCAAAACCATCTAAAAATTTAAAGGAGCTCTTGTCCAAACCAAACAGACAAGGACAAATTTCCCAGAAGAGCAAGTTGAAAGCGTTTTTGGTGAAAAGCTTATGAACCCCTTTTCTACCTAATTTGAATGTGCTGAATTCAAATTAAAATTCAATAGTATAGAAAACAAATTCAAACATGCTGTTAGTAAGATCAATTTCCAAATGTACAAAATGGCATCTGAAGTTGATATTTTTCTTTATATTGGATAAATGAACTACTTTATTTCAGTCATGGACCAGTAAAATACAACACAAGAATAATAAAGTAGATCAGTACAAGAAATACATTAAAACATGACACCTATAATTAACATATTTAGATACTTACAATACAGGAAAATCAGTAAATACATAGGTATCTGAACTTTAAATTAAATTATTACAATACAGAAATAACTGCTCATCTCAACTGATGTGGATTTGTGGCAGCTGTGCAAAGGATTGTCAGTGTATGCATCTATGTTTTGTTTCAGTCATAGTTCAGCACAAAAAAGAATACAAAATATAATCATACTGGATTGATTTTCCACATTAACATCTATTATTCAGCTTTGTTAAGTCAAGGTTGCTACAAGTTCTTAGATTCATAGAACAGTAGAGCTGGAAGGGACCATGGAGGCCACCGGGTCCAACCCACTGCTGTTGAAGGACACTAATTTACACAACCCCAGTCAGATGGCTGACCAGTTTCTTTCCGAATGCCTCTAGTGTGGGAGAGCTTAGGCAGCTGGAGTCACTGTCTTATTGCTCTAACAGTGAGAAAGCTGTCCCTGATGTCCAGCCTGACTCTGGGTTGCCGCAACTTGAATTGATTGTTCTGTGTCCCACACTCTGGTATAAGCAAGAAGAGATCTTGACCTCCCTCTTTGTGACAGCCTTTGAGGTACTTATAGAGGGGTATCATGTCCCCCTCAGTCTTGTCTTCTCAAGGCTGAACATGCCCATTTCTCTCAGTCTTTCCTTAAAGGGCAGTGTTTCCAAACCCTGGATCATTTTTGTTGCCCTCCTCTGGACCCACTCTAAGTTGTACATACCATGAAGTGTGCTTCTTCATACTTTGAAAAAGGGAGATGGTAGGCACAGTATGAAATGCTCAAACAAGGGAGACTTTGTTTCAAAATGCCTTATTCCTTAAGTCTGGTTTAAAGTGTGCTGTGCATTTCAGACAACAATCTTTCCTTGGGAATAATCTGATGTCTACAAATTCTAGCTAAGACACATAGGAAACATTTAGGCAAGCCCCAGATTTAATTATGCAACTGCATGCTGTGATGTATCACATGATAGTTTTCATACAGTTACATTTGTTTATCTGAATCCAGTGGGACAGCCACATGTGACGCGTTTTTGAGAAGCATCAGATAACAAAGATGGTAACATTAGCTTGGGCAGACATTTTCCATTGGAATCTGTGCACCCCACTTTTTCTGGTGCAAGTGAAGATGGAATCTTACAAGTTACTCACCTGCACACCACAGAATGGAAATAAGCACGCTGTGTGTAGACCTTCAGCACATCGCTTGTTGGAGGCAACTTTTGCCAAGTAAAACTAGTCTTAGTTGATCACAGCTGCTTTCATTACGAAGATCGCACCCCTTTCAGACAGATTTTCAGCTGATGTGTAGGCTTTTTGGTTAAGAACAACTTTTCTATATTTTTAAGATGACCAGGACCTGAGCAAATGCTTTCTAAGTGATTTCTTGCCATCTCCAGGAACATGGACCTCAGTGTCACAGAATGTGGTCACATCGAATGGAATTGCATCAGTCCAATCTTCCAAAGAATGGGACAACTTGTCACAAACAGTAAGCACCTACACTTCGTAGGTTTTTTGCACGCTCTTCTGCTGATATTGGCCACTAGGAGCACAAGAACAGCTGTGTCACGTGCCAATACAATGAACACTGGCATTTGTTTGTGTATAGCACAGCACAATTTGTATATTAGCCTCCTCACTGGAGGATTTCACTGGGATTTCCTCTTTGAACTGTTCAGAAACAGTAATGGTCTTGTTCTCAAATGTCAAAATCTTCCTTACTGTTTGGCCAGTTCTTTGGAAGTAGACCATTTTTGTCTTCAATAAATCTCTGACTTGGCTTAAGCCCATTTGATTGTTTGCCTCTTGTCTTCCTTTGATAGAAACTGGTCTATATCTATCACATACGGTGTTAATCCTGTCAAGATGCTGGCCACTGTTAAATACAGTTTTCACAAAATTGTCAGCTAGGTCACCAAAAATGCTGCTGCCAGCTACTGCTCGTACCTCTACTCCTTCTTGTCCATCAGTGACAAGACGTGAAGTACTTTTAAGTGTGACTGCAGGACAATTTGTTAAGATGCCTCCATGGAAGGATGTGTTTCCTGCTCTGAAGTATCTATTCAGTTCTGCAGGCACAACTGGCACTGGAATCAGTTCATCTTCTTTAATGGACCGTGGACTTTCATTTGCAAACTTCCCTCTGTTAGCACCATGAGTTTTCCTGTTGGGCAAGCCATTGCTTCTGGCTTGAACAGAGACTCTTGTATCTTCTCTGCAGCTGTAGCCATTGTTTCAATGGCATGATAAGTTGTAATAAATGAGAATGGAGACAATACAGTGAATCTTTCCAAATTCTGGAGCTATTTACATTAATCAAACGGATGCCTCATTTTTCTTGAAGCAGCCAACTCAATGCAGATTACTTGAGCATGACGCCCAAGGGCAAACACTGCCTTTGTTTGGGCTGCAAGATGGGCCATAATGGAATAAAAGAACCCACCTGCTGAGTGCTGGAAAAAATGGTAAATCCAACAACTCCTGCTCCCCTCTTTCAGCCGGCATTTAGGCATGCTTGTCTGCAGTCAGGATTAACCTGGCTGAATAGTCCATGTGGGCCTTGGTAACCCAGCCACCCGACCGACTGGAGCCGATGTACAACCTGCTGAGGAAGCTGGTCCAATTGTGCACAGTAGGTGGCGACCTCCCTGCAAAGGAGATCCTATTCTCCAAATAAGTTATCATAGGTGGCTTTCCCATGCCCAAAACACAGCACCTCACCCTAGATAGTTCCCAGGCAGTTCTGGTGAATCTTTCAGAGGAGACGGCATGAAGAGCCAGATCATTCGGGGACAGCTCCACATCAAGCCGTTCCTCCAGAGATCACATGCACTCAGCCTGGGCAACCCTCTTCCAGGCAGGGAAGAACAATAGCAACTATGTTCTCAAATCTTGTATGATAGCTGTGCTTTTCCGAGTGACTGTAGTAGGTGAGGAGGAGAAAAGAAAGGAAGCTGGAGCAAATTCAGTCTCCCAGGACATCCAGTCTATCTAGGCATCAGATGCTTGTCATTTTAAATAGCGGCGAAACACCTGTTTACCAGCTTTTCACCAGAAATGCCTCATACTTCATAACAAACCACATTTCTGTATAATAAGCCCAGTCTAAAATTGGTCCTTGGAAGTGAATCAATTGAGAAAAGCTTCAAGTAGAGCAGAAACAGGCATGGGATGTACTATTGTAAATATTAGGTGAAACTAAATCTTCTGGAAATTAATGACTGGGAATAAGCTGTCCACCATTCACTTGACAAGCATATCTGGGCTGAACTCGGGGGCTTAGAGTGTGGCCAATATCAAAAAGGCTGCCATTAAGATACACATACATTAAATTTACTATTACCAATCCAAGGAGTTACACAAATGCAAAGAAATTAGATACAACTTCACCAATGAACAGAGATAATCTATTCACTGGCTAAAAGAAGGAAATGAAAGAAGAAAAGGCATCTGAAGAGCTCTGTAATCCCCATGGACAATTCAGTAGAAAATCACAATTTTCCCTGCATAAATCCAAAGACCAGATACAAAGAAAGAAATATGTAAAACTTCATGGACTTAAAGATGCTTTTAAATAAGAAGTGAAGAGCATTTTTCCTACAAAAAGAGCACACATTTTCTCTATTGATGGAAATGCTACCTGAGGGCTACAGTTTGCCATCCACATCTTCAGAAACCTTCTTTAAATGTAGATCACAAAGCCACGCATCACCCCATAAACACAGATTTGTTCAGGGAGCAGGCAGGCAGAGTGTTCTAAGCTCATCAGCTCAGATTTTCAAAATTCACAAATCTTAAGAAACTGATCGTCAGAGCTGAACTAGGATTGTACATGTTTTGACAGAGTAAACCAAGTTGTTGGGCTTCACTAAAGGCTGGAGCTGTCAAAATGATAAATTCTATGCATGGTAGATGTGCATGACCAGATGGCCCAAGAAGAATTCAGTCTGAGCAAAAGAAAGGATCTGCCCAAATTAGAAAACAAGTTGAAAAGACTTTATCAGTTCTGAGAGCAACTTTCAACATTTTGTTCTCTGCCGCTTGTAGTGTCCAGCATTGGTAATGAGTGTCTAACTTACTCATCCTATGCAGCATTCCTAAACTTCTCTGAACAGTCATTTCTTTCCAGAATATGTCTTCCTTGACCGTTGCTCCTTCTGTTTTTTGTTAAATGCCCCAGCTCCATCTGGAATCCTGAAAATAATAGTTAAAAGTGAAGATCAACCTGCAACAGCAAGATTTCAAAACACAATCAGTGCCATTTTCTAGCCTAGTACAGGAGAACTAAAATGGAAGGAGAAAAAAAACCCAGAGATTAACTGAAGATGGAGGTATTCGTAAATGATGTGTAAAACTAAATTGCTGCATCAAGGTCTTGATATTCGGCCCAAGACTGAGAATTAGCAGCACTTACCCATCCAACAAGCCATTGACTCATAAATGGCATGGCTATTAATGACTTTGCAGACAATAATAAATCAGTTCCACCACTATTTTCTGTCATTAATTAGTGAGAAAATGCTGGATTGTAAGCGCATACAAGTGGCTCCTCAACCTCATCCAGCTAACATGGAACATTTCATTTAGCGTAGGAGGGGAAATATCACCTTTTTAATTGTGTATCAAGGTCATAAGGTATGACCAGCTTCCTGCGTTGTACATCTTTTTAATTCATTGCTGAAAGTCTGCTTTTCTTCTGCTTATAAACAAGCAAAGCAATAGAATCTAAAACAGGGATATGCTTGAAAGAAGAACCATCTCAGAGGTTTTGTTGCCTCAAGGTGCTCAGAGCTGCTTAGCTCTAGGCAGTGTCCTCAGCATGTTTGCTTGAGAATTCCATCATATATTGTGAAGCTGCACTACCAGCAAATTAGTCAGTTCAACAGACTTTACCTTAAACTTTCATTTCCCCAAATAGAGGATGCAACGTTCCCCCGACCTTCTTCCCTGCATGACTAACTAGGGGCAGCAGATGACCTGCTGACCAGTGGACGACACCTGTGCCTTACACTTGGCTCTAAGGAGTCTGGATTTGCAGACAATGTTACTTCACCATCTGGTCACTTCCCCCTTCCCCTCTCCAACACCAAACCTGCATTGTTTAATATCGGCCGAAAGAAATGTTTTGGGCATCTTGAAAAGCTCCAGCAATTCATGCACAATGAAGTATTGTAGCAACACAGTCTTTGGATTTCTCTTATGTTCAAAATGGCTATCTTTGTTTTTTCGGTAAGTCTTGAAGGATACCATATTTATCCATTGTACAGCAGGACACTGTTCTAGAAGACAGTAGTCTTTATACAACCAAAAGTCAGTACTTTATTGTCTGAGGGCTCACCCTCTCTGATCACTAGGAGATGGTACCCATCCCCCAAACTGGAAGATGCAACAATTCTTTCCCCACCCCAACAGACACACTGATTTCTTTCCAGAATGGGAAAGGGATCTGGGGATCATGAAAGCTCAGTGATCTTTTGGTTGGCCCAATAAAGGTATTAGCCATGGATTCTTCTCATGTGCAGCACAGCTACCTTTCCTGGGTAGAGAGTGTGTGTGTGTGTGTGTGTGTGTGTGTGTGTGTGTGTGTGTGTGCGCGCGCGCGCGCTGGTAGTGGTGGTGGTGGTGGGGAGCAGGGGGGTGGGGGGCATCTGCTTTTTCACTTAGTTACTGTTTACATATGCCCATTCCTTGAGGGCAAGGAGCTGGGCCACCATCTTGCCCAAGGATCCCTAAAATGTGAAACTGACCTTGAATTAAGACTAGTTAATTTGAGGACTGAATAAACTGACTAAGGGGATGATCCTTTGGCCCCTACATAATGTCTGAGAATAGGATAGCTCAGGTTCCTAGATCCACAATCAGAGACAGAGCTCTATGCCCCTCTTTCGATAACGGGTGTGGAAAGAGCTGAGCCAGCTGCTCTCTGAGGTCAAGAAAGCAGCTCCAGAGAATGGGCAAGGGAGGTTTGGGGAAGTGTAGGGGCAGGAGACTAAAGCTGCTGGGAAGCAAGTTATCCTCAGCCTCCTACTCACATCCTCCGCTGACATCCGAGAGCCTACAGAGCTTCTGACTAGGATCCACCAGGATGGTGCCATGCTGTGCCCAAATGTTTAACTGGAAGGGGCAAGGAGGGCTTCCCCATGGACAATGCCACTACAGACATTCAGTTAGATGGGGCTGGTCATCCATTGTTTGTTCTCTTGAAGCAGGGCTGTTATCCATGATACTTACAAACTGGTACACTACTTCTCTTCATCAGAGCAGGTTCAAAGCGTATCTTAGTCGTGCATCTTTCACTTAATTCCTTTCCTGACTACCTCAAGAAGTGTCTTCCTTTCAAATTCTGACAATCTTCCTCAGACTAGCTCTTTAAAATAAATCTCACAATCAGCAAAATATAATTGATATAAAATGATAATTTTCTCTTTCCACATGCTCTCACTATTATCTTAATCAAAGCAATCATGTCATTTAACATGCCGCCCCTCATTATCCAATCCATGGCCTGTGTATATTACATAATCCGTATCTGATGGCACATCAAGGAATCAGACAGAGCTTAGGAGATATAACACGTTCTAAGTTCAGTCCTTGAGTATAAAATTCAATCACACTTGCATTTTTGTAATTCTATTCCCTGTGTTCAAAAAGCATGCTCGTTTCATAGAAGAGTTTGGATCCTTTGTTCACAGATCTGGAAAAAAATCATTTACTGCAATTGTCTGCATTGCCAGAGAAACAGACTTCCATACAATTATTTTTATTTAATTCATGCATACCCCGGCTTTCAGGATAAAAACCATGTAGCTTGCGACATTTAGGAAACAATAATGTTTCTGCACTTAAATTAAAAATCTGGGGTTTCTTCCATTAGCAGCATGGCTTGCTGCTCAAAACCATAGGACTGTATCTTGTGAGAAGATGCCTTCCAACTAGGAGTCTTCTCACAAGGAGTTCAGAGGATAGATTCACAATCTATTTCTAGGGATATTATTGTTAGAGAAACAATATATATTCATTTTTATTATCATTGTATTGCTTCTCAACCTTCAGCCAAAAGTTCACAGCAGAATTGCATTAGTTGCTTCCCATAAGTTCATACTCCTCAGCATCCCATCTAGCCGTGTAGTGATTGCTATATATTGCCTCCGGTATCAGGGGCAAGGCACCTCTGCCTAGCAGGTGCTGAGGCACCTGAGCAGGATGGCGCTGCTGTGCTCACATTCTGCATGTGGAGTTCCTACAGGCAACTGGTTGCTGGACTAGGTAGGGCTTTGGCTTTTCTTGTGTTCATGGCACAACTTTATTATTATTATTATTATTATTATTATTATTATTATTATTATTATTATTATAACATTTCTATGCCGCCCCTTGCCGAAACCTCGGGGCGGCTTACAACATAATAAAATACATTGAAATACAATAGAACATAATAAATTACCATTAAATACAAAAATACAAAAAATACACTGAGTTACAAATATAAAATTAAAATTATCAGTATAAAATAAAAATATAGGATGAGAAAGAGAAGGAAGAAGAAGTTGCCCAGGCCAGATCGTATGTTTTAACAATTGAAATGATGTTTAAATAAAAAGGTCTTTACCTGGCACCGAAAAACCAGTAACGACGGTGCCAGGCGGACCTCTTTGGGGAGTGAATTCCATAGGTTGGGCGCCACCGCAGAGAAAGCCCTCCTCCGGGTACTTACTCTCCTAATTTCTTTCATGGAGGGTTCCCGGAGAAGGGACTCTACCACAGATCTCAAAGGGTGGTCGGGCATATACGGACGTAAGCGCTCGTTCAGGTAGCCAGGACCCAAGCCGTTTAGGGCTTTATAGGTCATAATCAACACCTTGAATTGGGCCCAGGCTTCAATGGGAAGCCAGTGAAGCTGATGGAGGACTGGAGTCATGTGAGCATAACGCCCCGTCCCCGTCAGCAACCTGGCAGCTCTATTTTGCACCAATTGAAGTGTTCGGACTATCTTCAGGGGAAGCCCCACGTAAAGTGCATTACAGAAGTCTAGGCGGGAAGTCACCAGCGTGTGTGTCACCGTCGCCAGGCAGTCTTGCCTGGTTTCAGCCCAAGACAATGAGTTCTATTTCTTCCAGTCCTTTACATCTCATTTTTTCACCAAGGAATGCAAGAGAATTATGTAATACCACTCTGTGGCAATCTTGCACCCAGGCATTGACCATATCAAGCCTACTTAGCTTTGGCAAAGTGGCTGCACAACATGCCTTCAAACTGTTTCTCCAGCCCTTGTAAGCAGCAGCCGCTGGAACAATGAAACTTGGAATGTGATGACAAAACATAAGGAGAGGAGGGAGGAAACTAGGTCCGTGGCTGCCATTTTCAATGGC
The DNA here is from genome assembly GCF_004798865.1 of Varanus komodoensis. Taxonomy (NCBI): domain Eukaryota; kingdom Metazoa; phylum Chordata; class Lepidosauria; order Squamata; family Varanidae; genus Varanus; species Varanus komodoensis. Next base: position 10,761,417 of record NW_025336480.1, read on the forward strand.
AGCACCGTATTTATGGCCAGTCCAGACTGGCCCAAAGGCACCCAGTTGGAATGCTGCCGTCTGTTTTAACTGCTTCAAAATCATAAAGCAGATTTAGCCAAGCAAAGCCCAGCTTTATTGTATTTTATGCTTTATTCAGGAGGAGCATGGTGCTGGTCTTCTTTGATTGTAGAAAAACTGCAGAGGTTATAAATTATTCCGGCTTAGATGGTGGCCATGTCCTTATATGCAAAAGCAGCTGGATGTCAAGTTCTGTGGACTGATTTATTACCTTTGCTAGTCATAAAGCCAATTTTCCTGCCAGCTAGGAAATTATACATAGCTCATTAGATCATGAAAATGAAAGCAATGGATCTGACTTTTTGTTTCTTTTGGTCCTTTGATCCATGTGCCAAGCTAGCCATCACCCTGCTTTGAGAGAAGACTGAAACTTGGCTAGCTGTACTAGCCCCATCCTCACAGCAGGATCACCATATTTTTTCTCCCTGCTTTGTGGCAGAGCCTTCGCTCGCATACTGAACGCGCCCACCAGGAGGTTCCCTCATCCCTGCAAAGGCTTGGCGCTGTTTGTTGCAGGAAAAAAACAAGGAAAAAATGACCATCTGGCAGATGAAGTCTGACTTGCCCTAGCACTTGTGGCCCAGCGCTGGGCAACCTGTGCGAATCAACGGTGGTCTGTGGACCTGTGGATGAAAGCATCTGATAACGGAGCTAGGAAGCCACGCTGAAAGACGGACCCAGGGCCAGCCAAAGCGGAACAGTTGATTCAGCTGTAAGACTGCAAGTACGGCTCCATCCCACACGGGTTCTTCTTCCAGGAACTGGTGCACAAGGGCCCTCCGTGCACACGAGCAGCGGTGCCCCCCGAGGAATAGGCATCGCCTGGGAAGTGTCGCGTTGGGACGCCGTGACCCAAGCCACCTGCTCCGCCAGCGCCCTTCCCCAGCCCATGCAATATTAATGAGCAGCGCTAATTTCCAGCTTTCGGTTAGCTAATTTGTTCCCACAATCATAATTTCAAATACGAGATGAATAATTCAGCAGGTTATTTCAACTGCCGTTAGATAAGTCTGTTAGCCCTCATACATTTCAATAAATTATCGCTTCCACTCCCATGTAAAGATGCCAAAACCCAAACACCTTGACAGGAGGAGCTTTGTGTCATGTGGCATGAGCAGAAATCCCAGAGAAAATACATGAAAGGCGCGATCCTATGCGCATTTAGAGGTGGGGGAGCCTACAAGGGCACAGCCGGTTTGAGCACACAGGGAGTGGCAGGCCCTTTTTCCTGGGCTAAGTGGAAAACGGAATGTGCTCTTCATGCTCTTTCATGTTCACAGGATATATTCTGATCAGTTTTGACTTGAAACTCACATGATTGTTGCAATACAAATATTGTCCCCTGTGCAGAGAGGGCAAGGATGTATCTGGTAAAATATAATAGTCAGGCCAGCTACTAAGTCCATGTACTTGACCAGACAGCTATATCTGCCTATTCCTCATCCTGGTTCTTTTGATTTGACTTGGCCATTTTCATACTAAGACTACAATCCTGTGTATGCATAATTAGGAGCGAGCTCCATTCTGGGACTCTGCCTTCTTGTTTTGCCCGGGTCAGTCATTGGCTGAGAATTTAGCAAATAAATTACAGATCTAAATGATGGTAGTTACAGGTCTTAACTCGAACCAGTAGAATTTTCGTTATGTCATGCTCACACCTTTCATTTTTCTCAGAACACATGATGCAAGTAAAAGAAAATATGCACGCTCAACTTATCGTTTATATTATATTCATTCATATGCTGGATTTGCTTTGTAAATCCTAACTTTTCAGTCTAACAGCAAACAATGTAACAGATCTGAACAGGATCAGGAATGAAGAGAGTAAGCAACTTCAGGTACCAGCAGTTTCAAACACAATGGAATTATATAGCAGCCAAGTAGAACAGGCACTGCGAGAGACATTTCTGAGGGAAGACGACTGGATGGAGATGCAAGCCAGTGAAGAGGACCTCATTGCCTCATCTCTTCCTCTGGTACAGCCAGAATGCGACATCCACATAAACGTATTTGAAGTTGCGAAGGATCACAGCACTGTGAAGAAGCTTCAGTTGGATCTAGCAACTCCAGTCCTGCAATATGCACAGAGCTGATTGTGTATTCCTACCACCTCAGGGAAAATAATAGGGACAGGTGCAAACATTCAGGAAAGTAAAAGATGAAGTCTTCACTGCACTGTGTCTCTTCAGGATACCAGTAGGTAATCAGCTTTCATGAAAGTTTTTAACACAGGAAGCCCCTTTCCTCACCCATGGTCCACCAAAGTGCAATCTGGTAAGGGCTGGTCCATGATGCTTTTTCTGAAACTTGAAGTGGTTCCATGCAGGTGAGGTGCCAGATCCATTGTTCACACAGTATGTACATTAGATATATTTATAGCTTCATAAAAAGATTTTTAATTATCTGCAAGGGTGAGTTTTGCTTTAGTTGCATTAATCCTGCTAAAGACAATGACCATTTGTTGCATTTTCAATTAGACTGATAAAACCAAAAGAAAACCATGAAACAGCAGATTTAGTTTGAAAAGAGGGTAGAGGGATGGACCATTTATGATGTCAAGGCTCATTTAAGGGATCAAACAGTCACCAAACTTGCTTATAAATTAAACTTCTCAGCTTTCCACCCACCAGGTAAGTCTATATTATTGCAACAACTCACAGGGAGCTCATCATATGCAACAGGGTAAAGAAAACCTGAGGTGGAAACATCACAGGGATTTTTACAAAGAAATGTATAACTAACTGACGCATTTGAAACCTGACGCATTCAAAAACTGGTGCATTCAACTACGGTGCTGAAGGAGAGCTTAGTGAATACCCAGGACCAACAGAAGGATGAACAAGGGGGTTCTAGATCAAATCAAGTCAGTGCTCTCCTTAGGAGCATAAATGACAAAACTGAGGCTGTCATACTTTAAGCACATCATGAGAAGGCAAGTCTCACTGGAGATGACAACCACATTAGGGAGAATTGAAGGCAAAGGAAGGGAAGACCAAATGCAAGATGGGTTGACTCCAAAGAGGAAGCCACAGCCTTGAGTTTACCAGAGTTGAGCAGGAGGACACTCTTCCACAGGGCTGCCATAAGTCAAGAGAGCACGGTGAGAGTGCAGTGACAACAAATAACTAATATACACTTAGGTAAGTCTGATTGCACAAGGAATGGAAAATACCTACAGAGAAATGCTTTCAGAGAGGAGTCTACACAAAGATTAGCAGCAGGAGCACCCCACGGCCTCTCCCCTGACATTGCATGACCCTGGGCAGGACTCTGTCCTTGTGTCTGCGGCTCTGATCACAGAGGGCACAAGATCACACAGAAACCTCTGTGCAGGAGTGACACTGCAGCACCCTTTCCACTTGGACACGTTAGCCCTTCTCTCCTATTCGCTGTTCTGCCATTTCTGCCTGGCCCCTTCCTCCGGTGTCATTGGTGTGTGCTCTGCCTTCCCATTTTGTTCTTTCCACCGCAATATTGATTAGCTTGCTTCCAACCACAGCAGGCCTGGCAACTTGGGTGCTATTTGACCTCGTCACCGCACAGCACTGCCCTATTGTTCTTTACCCCTGACTTGAGTGTATGCATTCTCATGTGTCGCTTCTGCCTGACCAGGAGCCAAGGAGAGGGAGCTGAGCTGTCTTTCCTTTTCAGCATTGCTTGGTGTCCCGGAGCATTAAACGATATGCCATTTGAACCGACAATTTTAACCAAGTCCACTGTGAGCTAGTTTTAGCTAAATAAAAATGTTATAATGTATACATACTAACAGAATTAGCACAAAGAGAAGGATTCCATCAAAAATGCATTCCTAAAAGCTCAGGCAGTTCTGAGTAGCAGGTTTGTTTCTGTCTTAAAAGTGTATTAAAATGTAAAAGTCTTAAAATGATTACTTTGTATGATGTTTTTCAAAGAAGCAAACAAACAATTATGTGACACCGTTATTTCCCATTGTTAAAATCCTGCTATTGCCCTGTGATTGGTTGCTCAACGGAAAAACAAAGTAGACACAAATACTGCATCCTGAATTAATAAACCAGGTTAAAAGGAATGAGACACTCCAGAGATTTAAAAGTTTTCATCTGGAAAGAATGTCTGCTTGCCGAGTTCCAAGATGAAGGAATCTTTGAAAGTGGTTCTGTTGCTGGGCTCATTCCTGTTAAATATAACATTAATACTAGTTCTCACTGTACTTGAAAATGGGGAAGCCTTCCTGGAGAAATAGAGGTGGTCATGGTGAGAGAGGAGCGGGAGCTGCAGAATCAAGTCCATTATAGGAGGTATGAATTTTATTTATTTATTCAACTTATATTCCACTACAACTAGCCTGAAGATTCTCTAAGCGGATTGCAACAATTTTCTATAAAATGACATCATAAAAGCAGCATACAATAAAACAGAGAATATGGAGCTGAGGGGTCAAATATCAATATGTTAAAATATATTAAGACTCAAAGCAGCATAAATAACATCATAATATAAAATCAAATATTGAAATGTCTTTCCCTGGCACCCAAAAAATGGTAAAGATGGCACCAGGTGAACTACTTTGGGAAGGGCATTCCATAAATGGAGAGTAGCCACTGAGAAGGCCCCTCTTCTATTTGCCATCCTCTTTATCTCCTTAAAGGATGGCTCTCTCAGAAGGGCCTCCTCACCGGATTTTAGGGACTGGGTAGCTGTATATGGGAGCAGGCGGTCCTTCAGGTATCCTGGTTCCAAGCCATTTAGGGCTTTATATGTTAACACAAGCACCTTAAATTGGGCCCGGAGCTCAACTGGAAGCCAACCTAACTGATATAATATCAGAGTGATATGGGCACATGAACTTGTTTGCACCTGCAGTTGCACTGCCCTGTTTTGTACCAGTTGGAGTTTCCAGACCATCTTCAAGGGCAGCCCCACATAGAGCACATTACAGTAATCAAGCCGAGAAGTTACCAGAGCATGTATGACTGTGGCTAGGCTCTGCCCATCCAAGTAGGGCTGCAATTGGTAAATTAAGTGCAGCTAAAGGAAGGTGCTCTTGGCCATCAAGTCTACCTGAGACTCAAGTGATAGTTTTGGGTCCAGGAGCACCCCCAAGCTGCAAACTCTATCCTTCATGGGGAGTGCAACCCCGTCCGGGACAGGTTGAAGGCCTTTTCTCTGGGCAGACGGACCATCCACCAACAGCATCTCCATATTATCTGGATTGAGTTTCAATTTATTGGCCCTCATCCAGTTAATTATCAAGCTCAGGGAGTGATTCAGGACAGAAACTGCCTCACCTGGGTTGGATGAAAATGAGATGTAGAGCTGGGTGTCATCAGCATACTGATGGCACCTCAGCCCCCACCTTCAAATGACTTCTCCCAGTGATTTCATGTAGCTATTGAACAGCTTGGGAGACCTTATAGAGCCCTGAGGGACATCAGAGCACAATTGCATGAGGAAGAGGAACTGTCCCCCAGCACCAGCTTCTGGACATGATTGGCCAGGTAGGAATGGAACCACCACAATGCAGTGCCCCCATTGCTTGAGGTTACCTAAAGCCATGTATCCTGTTGTGTGAGTTTTTAAGCACATGTTTATTCTGGAAAATTTATAGATACTTGATCGAGCTTTCCTTGGATTGCCACCAAAAACCACTGATCATTGGGCCAAGTGGGGTAGGGTGCAGCGAGGTGAGGTGAGGCAAGGAGGTTATTTCAAGCTTCCTTGAGAACATCCATGCCTCCTCTTGAGCTGGACCTGATTTCAAAGGGGTCTGGACCTGACACTAACTGTGCTGAGGCCTTTTGAACTGCACTCCCAACACCCTCCATTCCCAAACCACTCCATCACTGCTGTCAGTTCCTAGCATGCTTTTGGCAGAGCTCTAGCTTGGTTGTGCCTCCTCGCTTCTGGAGCCTGCTGCCCTTAATACGCCCAGTCTCTCTGTCTGGTCCAGCACATGAACACCTGACTAAGTGGGAGGCACAGAAAGGGGCACTCGCTGCTCACCTGCCAGCTTTTTCCCAGTGGGCATCAGTGGAGGTTGGACCCCAGAGCAGAGGGAGGGCAACTGGTGATGAGGGAGAGGCCCACTGGAGAGCCAGTAGGATGGCCCTGCCTCTCCCTTGGCTGCAGCCTGAGGGAATGGATTGACGCTAGCCAGCTATTCTGCTCCACTCTTAATCTTTACGCTCCTGCTGACTCGTACTCTGTCATGTCAGCTTTGTTTGTTTATTTTATCATATTTCTATACCTCTCCTCATAGCCAAAGCTCTCTGGACAGCTTAGGCTTCTCTAAACTTGTAAAGGTTTTATATTTTTATCATGTCATGTTTTGGGGTTTTAACTTTTGTGAACCACCCAGAAAGCTTGGGTTATTGGATGGCGTGAAAAGTGTAGTAAGTTAATCCCTGGCTGAGGAAAACAGAACGCTCTTTGCTGGAAGACTTTAGCCCAGCTCAGCCCAAAGCAGTGCAATTTGCACAGAGACTGCTGATGCACATGGGTGCAGCCTCTCAAAGAGGCACCTGAAGCACGACAGCTGGCATGGGGCTGAGTATTCCACATTTCCTCACGTGAGTAGAGCACTGAAGGATCACCCTCATGCACCAGCCCAGAGCTTTGCCTGGAATGCATGTCTGTCTGTCACCTGCAAAGACTGAGGACGATCTCAAGAGAAGGAATTTCCTGGTTACCTGGACTGAAGAATGGAGGAATGACAGGAAATCCTGCTAAAATCCATTCCACAGAGCTCAGAAAGGGTGCAAATTTAAATGTCAATGTGATTTAATGCTGAGCATCCCAGACTAAGTTTCTAGGTGCAAGGTAATTTTAATTTGCTTAAAAGCATACAGTTATAGAGAAAAAATATAAATATATTGCTTAGCTCTGCAGCTGAGATTTCACAAAGAAAGTGTTTCCTTCACCATAACTAATCAGTGACAAGTAATCTGAAGTAAGCCTCTTTAATTTTGACCTTGGCTTTTATTTCATCAGCCAAAAAGTATTGTTACCAACAGCAGCCCATATCTTTGAGGGAGGGAAAGAAAAAAGAATCACTGAGACAGACTGACAGACAATGAAGCTTGTCAAAAATTCTGAGACACTTCACTTCTAGCAGACTAGAATAGCTAGTTTAATAGTCCAGGGAGGAGGAGACAGCAAGACCAAAAATACAACTGACTAAGTGGAATTCTAGCATATCTACAAGAAACAGAGATTCAGGAGCTAAGATACTTAACTAAAGTCTTTTTTTGTAAGATACTTAACTAAAGTCTATTTTAGCACGGTAACATTAAATCTGATTTTATGGTCCCTGGCATTGGACGTCTGAACATTACAAATGACAAAAGCAATATGGCTGCAAGCTGGCCCAGATGTGGCAATCATAATTAAAAACTATGTTTGAAAATCAATTCATTTTATTGCCAACAAGAATAGAACCTTACCTCCCTTGAACTTTCAGTTGAGTTAAATGAGAAGCAGCTCATTCCTGCACAGAGCATCAAAATACATTTCCAGAGGAAGCCAAATGAAGGAACCTCTTGGCCACATGTTTCTCTATTAGCAATAATCATGTGCTTGTCTGATTGATTGTTTGATTCTATGCTTCTCAGTAGCCAGAGCAGTCTCAGCAATTCAATGCAGGGTCTTGCACGGAATCTATTTGGAGGGTGGGAATCTGTGGGATCCCTTGGGTTTGGCTCCCTGGACTCTAATCTGCAGCAGCCTAGCCACGCGTGTGAGTGCACCCGGCAGCCACGCAGCAGCCACGCAGCGATGTTCCATGTCCTGCACGGCCGTTTCTGTGTGTGCTGCATGTCACACATAGGCAGACTGCAGGTTAAGCGACTGAACTTCTGCGAGCATTCGGGAACTTTCTCTCGGCTTGGTTTCCTTTCCAGGACAGGGCCAAGTTTGGCAGGGAGTCTGCGAACATGAGACAGAGGGATTCCACCATGCTTCCTCACAACAGTAACTCAACTGAATTCACAAAATACAAAGCAAAGGACACAAATACAGAGCGTTTCTCATTTGGAATGAATCTCAAAGATGTTTACAAAACCCAAAATATTGTAGATGCTGCTATCGTGAGGTTGGTTTAGAGACAGCTCGTGCCAAGCAAACAGATCTGAGCTCAGTGCACACCGAAAGCAGGGCAGCATTACAGGCCACGGGGGGATGCTCCACAGAGCAGGTGCCACTATGGGAAGAGCTTTCCCCTTGTGGCCCTCAAGCAGAAACCCATCGGCCCTGACAGCACACCCTTCCATTGCTCCCACATCTGTGACCAGGGGGTAATTTATGCCAGCGCCTCTTACCAGTCTTGTAAAGTGTGTCCCACGATGCTCACCCCACACGGTCCTCCTCATACTTAGTGTGCCATTAAGTGCCAAACTTCGTCAGACCAGTTACAGCAGAACGTTTTTGTATGTTGCATTTTTCCCACAGTGTATTTTGGTGCATACTTAGCCTGTGGTGCTGTTCTGCCAAAGAGGAGCAGTTTCCATGGGCTGGGGCATAGGAAGTGATGCTGTAGGAAGTGTTGCTCAGCCTTGAGAAAAAAGCAGCAACTCGGAGAAGGACAGGAGCCCAGTCTGTGTCCAACTGCTTTCCCACCTCCCTGCCCCCCCACCCACACTCTTCTGTCTGTCTCTGATTTGCCCAGTGAACTTGAGAGTAAACGCAATGCGGCTTCTCCTCTCTCTTCTCCTCTCCTCCCCTCCCTTTCCTCGTCCATTGAAACAGTAAAGTCTGGACTGTCTTCCAATGTCTCCTTTGTCCTTTTGGTGAAAGAAACAGCTAGCTGAAAGTGCTCCAGATATAGATGTCTACTTAGAAGGAAATCACACTCTTTTCAATGGCCTTACTCAAAAGTAAATCAGATTGAGTTCAGTGGCATTCCCCTCTTGGATAAGGCAGCAGTTGCATTTGTGTGGGACACAAGGTCACATTTTCAACACAGTGGAAGCTGCGCTGTTTCAGTGGCATGTGCCCCAACCGTGGCCAATGCACGGTGCACAACTTCCGTGGCAGAGCTTCCTGATCAATGGAAGGAGCTCTAGTGTCGATTCCTCCCCCACCACAGGATACACGTGTGGCAAAATAAAAGCTTGCTGCCCAACAGATTATCTACAATTTACTTAGAGAAATATTAAATTATGGCATTGCCACCTATGCAACAAGGAAAGAGGCAAAGATACTGTTTAATTGGCTGTGGAGATGTTAGGCCTTCACTTTGACTGGGCTCCTTTCCTGAAATAGGATTGAGCAGTGGGGCCCTGTAAGCACTTATATTGGTGGAAAGTCGGAGTGAGCAGCTGGAAAGATGGAAACTAGGGACTGGGAATTAAAAGCATAGAAGTCTTTGCCTCTCCTAGTTTGATTGTTTCCTTGGGTTTGTAGGAATAATAAATATTGCTATTGTTATTTAACAGGAAAAACAAACATGATCAAAGAACCCACCATGGCTTATTTAAACCACAGTGTATTGCATTGCATGCTGGCAGTCATCTTTGAATACCCAAGCATTATCCATAGCTTGCTGTGTCCTCTGAACCTGGCAGGAGTGGGTTTTGCAAGAAGTAAACAAGCCATGGGTTCTGCAAAGGTTGTTTGACTTTCATACAATCCACCCTCTGGGTTTATATGTGACAAGCTGTGTTCAGGGTGATGCCTGCAGGCACTGCAGTGATCATGTGACCCCCAGTCATTGTTGCATATCCAGTATGGCCTGGACATAGACACCTCTCATGTGGTTAGGGCCACGTGGATTGAGTCTACTCTTCCTACAAGGCAGCCTCTTACAAGGGCGGAGGAAACACATTCCAACGCAGACAAGGATGGGTTAGGATCTGCACTGGAATGCCAAGGTCAGTGGACTGAGGGATAAGCCAGGTAATCATTGAAGATCAGTTTCAAATACTGTGGGAAAGCTTGGCAGAGTGAGGGATCAGTGTAGACCATGAAGTTAGGAGAGCTGCCCATCTAAGGAAAACCAGATGCCCCAAATGATTGGCACTTAAGTAGGAGGAACTGACTTGAAGGTGTGGCTTACTCATTTCAGTCTCAAAGGGAACAAGAGGAATTCAGTTTGGAATCAACTTCTTATAATTAAGCCACATTTCCCTAATGGCCAGTATTGTAACTTTGCTAGTTTCTTTTGTTAACTTCTGCAATACTCTTCATTTGTTCTTTAAAGCCAGCCTAGTTGGTCAGTTTTAACCGGAATAAAGAGACTAATCGAACAGTCTTTTGGGTAGAAAGCTTTTGTCCAGGTCTGCTTCGAAGAAGTAGAAAAAGAACAGACCAGCACAACAGCTTTCACAAAAGCTAGTTAGCTTGTTATACTTGAGGGTACAGCACAGCAGAAGGAGATTCCCTGTGCCAGCAATAAATCTCCCACTTCCACCACATGAGGAGTCCTAGCAAATAAATATATCCACTACCTCGCCATCCGGATAACTAAGATGTACCTCCCCGTTTATAGTGGTCCCAAATCCTGAAATCTCAGTGCTATCTAGCCATGATAAAAGATTGCATGTCAGTGAACTGTCAAAAGCAGAATCCAACCAGGCAAGCCCTGCGATCAGAGGTATTTGTGGAGGAGTGGAATGCCACAGATCTCGGGGCTTCCCAAGACGCTCAGACCTATGCCTGAGCACCTGGATGTATTGCTGAGTCCAAACCTCTTGTGGTGGCCAAGAATGACTTTCTTCCATTCTCTTTGGCAAGAAGGCTGAATGCAAGCCAGCTTAGGAAACATGGATATGGGGATCATTCATATCTGTCACCTAGAATCTGCTATGGGCTGTGTGTGGACTTCCAGAAGGAATTTAAAGCACAGCTCTGGTGTCTATAATATTTCTTGATATGGAAATAATCAAAGGAAAGCACAGCATACTCTGAGATGCCCCTCCTTGCCATGTTCGGCCACAGCCCTAGCAGCAACCAAGGGTCCCCCTTTAACCATTCCAGCAATGTGCCAAGAGGGAAATACAAAGGAACCCAGACAAGCTTTCTGATTACTTTAGGCATCTTCCAGGGAGCAGGAAGAGCAGGTGGCTCCACCTTCCCTCACCTGGTTGGCCCCACTAGCAAGAGGAAGTACCACAAAGCTTTGGCCTGAGGCACAACATGTGTGTGTGTGTGTGTGTGTGTGTGTGTGTGTGTGTGTGTGTGTGTGTTGGGGGGAGGTTTCTTCAGGCATTTTGAGTAGCCATGATGTGACCCATCTGATCCTGCCTTTATGGAGGACATGGCTAGCGAAGGCACAGAGCAGTCCTTTAAGTGCTCCCGGGATCAAATTGGCCACTCTCCCAAAGGCAGCCTCAGTATCTGATTGATCACTGCTACCTTTCTTATCTTTTCACTTTCTAAATGCCATGCTGCAGGGCTGGCAGACTCGGCTAGGCAGCTGCCGTGGAATTTTCTCTTGCTAGCCTAAGAGGAAGAGGAGCCGCCACTCCCCTGCCCCGCCGTGGGGAAGTAAAAAGACCGAGGGCCGGCAGGATGGCACCAGCAGTTGGGTGGTATGGAACCCTGGAGCCCTTGGCAGCACTGTGCCAAGGCCTCCCCCACGTGTGGCAGACCATTACGTGAACCTCCCCCCTCAGTCTGAAACAAAGCGGTCCACGAACATGGATGCCATCCTCTGTTGTTCGCCACAGCTAGGCTTTCGGACTGCCCTTTGCGGGCCAGAGTTCCACTTTCAGGGAGTGTCTTAGTAAACACGCACACGCACGCATGCTTGCATCCTCCCCATTTTTCAGGCTGTGGAAATGCACAGGGTAGCCTTTTATGGGGCCAGTTTCCTCTTGGATGGTGGTGCACTGGAGATTTAAGGTGTCTCTGGTAATAAATGGTTTATTTACAACTATACAGATTGCATGTTTGTTTGCTCGGTCTGCCCATGTAAGTAACGCTACTGCCAAAGCAACCTCATAAGGTCCAAAAAGCTGCTTCCACCAGCCAGGAACCTCTTAGCAGCTTTTCCATGCCAGCTGCAAAACTGTTTTCTCCTTCTTCAGTTGAATCCCAAATTCTCCTTTTAAAGCTCTCCTGGCAGCCGCATTTCTGAACAAACCATTTTCATTGCCTTCCTCCACTTTGCAAGTACCTTCCAAAGTCAGATTGCTTTCATGTTAGCAATTGTTATGGACTATCTAGTTGATGCCACTGTCAAATAGTTGCCATCTAGTGTTTCCTGTATTTACTTCCCGTGTTTTGATTCTTCATCTGCTGTGATGTCTGTTATTGTAATAAAACAATTTCCACACCGGCCTGTCTCATATGAACAAGCAACGAAACCCAGCAAGTTAGGTAGCGAAAAGACCATCTCCATATGGGTACATTTCAGTATACCCAGTCAACTTTTATCAGCTTTATTGACCAAGAAGGACATGGCTCCACTCTGCCCCAGCAACACATGGCAAGATACGGACACGCTCCTTTGGCTCTAGAGATTTGGACAGAAAGATTCTCCAAGAGCTTTTTCCCTTTAAAAATTCTCCTCTCGGGAAAACAACTTTTTAACTCCCATTATACTTTGCCTTAATGATCTATGTATTTATGAACCTATTTGTTTGTTTTTCAAGAATTGCTAAACCATTTGGTTGTTATATTACTAAAGGCCATAAAAACAAGCAAAGAACTATGAAGACATCCTTTTTGCAGGTTCAGATCTTGCTGCTGCCACCTGTGGATCCCAGCCAGAAGTTTAGCAAAAAATAGCCTGCTATTGCCCATTTAATAGCCTCTCTTAATAGCTCCAGTTTCTGTGTCCTCAAAGAGGTGGGTTTAATTATGAAATTGCTTTGTGTTCTTTCTCTTTCTTGAAGTGAAAAGAGCTGGAGGCCTCGCAAGCAGCAGTGGGCTTGAGCTTGCTGTTTGGATTGTGACACTCGCCCCATGAGTGGAGGCAGGTGCAATGCCACCGTTCTGGGCCTGCCCCCTGCCTGGCACAGCCTCCCAGTGGGAGGGGTGGATGCGGGGAGGACACAGGAAGCACCACCATGTCCCATGGAGGCAGATTTTTAAATAGCAATTAAATGCATGTTGCTCTTTGTAATAGCAGAGTATACTTATTTAGTTGTTTTAATAGCAAATTCTCCATATTTAATTTTTTTTTCAGAAACAGAGGAATAACACAAGTCTCATCAAAGCTCCTTCACCACCACTACCACCACCCTGAAAAAGAAAATGACACTGCAAGAATGTGGAAGGGGCTATGTACATTTGGAGCAGGCAACACGAGCACATAGGAAGCCATGAGGTGCTGAAGACGGTCAGCCTGGACTGGTGGCAGCTCTCCGGGCAGGAATTTTTCCCTGCCCTCCCTGGAGACAGACTCACCGTTAGAGGGTGGCAGAACTTGGAAGCTGCTGAGCACACAAAGATGCAAGGCAGCCCAGCCCTGGCCCTGCCTCAGCTGTTGCCAGGGCCAGACTGCAGAGGCAGTGGTCCTTCTTCCTCCTCTTCCTCCTCTTCTAGTCTTCCGCCTCCTCCCACGGGCCCTGCTGGCAAAAGGAAGCAGAATGGCGACCAGCTGGACAAGCCTACGGGGTCTGTGACATTCCATTCGGATGAAGATGAAGACGTAGATGTAGACGGGCAGAGAGGCAAAAGAGCTTTTCAGCTTGCATTTTGAGTGTCAGTGATCTACTACCAATCAGAATCTGCCTTTGGGGAAGGTCAGCTGATGAAAGCAGAGGAGCAGCAGAAAGACGTCCCCTTCACTGTGCATGCGCCTTCCCCAGCTGAGCTGGGCTGCACCAGGCTTGTGCATCAGCCTTTCATCTGAGCATGCTGGGAGGCAGCCAAAAACCAGGTTAGGCATCCAGAATATTATTCAGCAGAGACATCTGTGTCCTGGAAAGCCGGCTCTGAGATCTAATAGTGCACAAGATGAAGAATTAAAGAAGTGTTCATACTGTCTGGGGCTTTTGGAAATGTAAGCAATGGCCAGAGAGTGTTTTGAAATTAGATTTGAGTGGCCTCTGAGTCCTACAGTATCCTCCAAGGAAACCCTGCCAGATACAGCTGAGATGATTTGGGATGCTCAGTGCAGAACTTCCCCGCTCTGGCGCTGCCCTTCCTGCCCCATACCGGAGGGCAAGCAGTTCTGCAACACCCAAGGATGGGCCTGCGCTTGAGGGACCCCACCCCCACCCCGCTGGCACACGAGACCTTCACTGAATCTGTTTTAACCCTCTGGAACACTGAAAAGACGCCTTCCTGCAGCGGACAATCTGCCTCACAATTCTAAGATGCAAGTAGGGATTGCTGGATGAATGGAAAGGACCAAAGATTTTAACTTCACTTGTGGCCAAAAATGCCCCTTGATGAGAACAAGAGATTACCTCTAATTCCCTTTTCTTTTTAATGTGGTCCATTCTTACAGCTTTTGTATCTCTTTCATAATGACTGTTGTTCGCTTTTGTGAAGGCTTTTAAGAGATTCCTGGTTCCAATTTCACACAAAAAAGCATTGTAGCTTTCATTGTGAGGGAAAGGTCACCTCCAACTCAGAAGATGTTTCCTTCTGCTGGTTTTCCAATTAACTTAACCCTTTCATCTCGGAGAAGGAGCAGAAGGACTATTACTTTTCTCAGTTCTTCTCTGTTTCTGTAAGGGCAGCTCTCCCGTTAGGCAGAGCAACCCGGCAGCCTCAAAGAGCAGGATGGGAGGGCTGGGGGCAGCTCCTCCTGGCCTCCCCCCACCAAAGCCCGGCGGCCAGTCCCCTCTGCTCACAGGGCACAGGGAGGCTCTTTGGTGGAGGGTTAATGGCAAAGTTTTTCCTGGATGCAGCATGGGTCCAAGCTGCCGCGAGAGGTTGCTGCGTGACGGCTCACAGTGCTCTTGAATGCCAAACAGATCAGCTACCAGGTATTGCAAGGAATCGTTGGGCATCACCTAGAGATCGGACAAGGGAGACAGTCCGGAGCAGGGGTGGGGAACCGCTGGCCTGCCTGCTCCTTCCCAAACCACAAGGCTCCGTTTCCCTGTGCAGAGCAGAGAGGCGCTCCTGTCTCTGATCAGCTGCCCAAGGGAGGTAAGACAGCTCAGTGCAGTCGTTTAGCAACCCTCCTGCCCTCAGGTACAGCGGAGGACCCTGGCGCATCCCCAGTGCTGAGGTCACATGCAACTGGCAGCCCAATCAGCTTGGCAGCATAAGGGGTTATTCTAAGGACACACACACTTTCCTTGCAGGGTGTGAATTCTGGGAGCAGGGAAGGGGGAACTAAGGGGCAATTTAATGGTCTCCACAAGCAGCGTCCCCGATTCCCCCAAAGTCTGGATAAATCATGTTTGCCCATAGCCTTCTGAGAACTAGAGCCAAGGGGGTTTTCACAACCCACGTCTTTGGTGCCCTGTAATCTGAACACTTCTTTCTTCCCTAGATAGCATGAGCTGCATCCTATCTTCCACCAACAGCATGTATTCGAGGTTCATGCAAGAGTTGAACCTCGGTGTTCTCATTTATGAATTTCAGTCTCAGATACTTTCTGAAATATCTAGAAAATGGAGGACCCAATCACTCAGTAGCTTCCACCCCATGCTTTGCCCTGCCCCCAGCCTGGCAGGAGATGCTTTGTGCTCCTCCTGTAGGGTGCCAGTGCTGGGGAGACACGATGCCAGATGGGGCACCATGCTCAGCATGGCAAGACAGTGCCCTGGGGCTCATCCCAAGACCAACAGCAGTGTCGATAGCCTTCCTCGTGCTTGCAAGGCCTGCTCAAGGGGGCTGTCAGCGATCCCTGTTCCTTCACTGACAAGAGGAGATGTCGGCAGCAACCGAGGAGAGAGGAGAGGAAGGCACGAGGCACCCACCTGTTATACCCGATCAGCTGTTGGGCACATCACAGGGAGGGTGGCTTATAAACCAGACCAAAGCAGTATGACTTCCCGTGCCAGGTGAACTTGCTTGTTTGTCCAATATTCCCCTGAGGCAGAGGGAGAAAAAGAAGCATGGAGCCAACAGTTCATCACTTTGATAAATGTTTTAGAAGCTTCCAATGAACTTGGGGCTTAAGAAAATAGTGTGAAAGCCACTGTTATATCATATTTAATATTACACACAGTAATGTTTAAAGTATTCCATTGCTGACAGAGAATTTTGTTTTTTATCTTGCGATATTGAATTGTGTCCAATGAGATAGGAATTCTCTCTTTCTAGAATAGAGTTTTGGACTCCATTTGTCCTGTAAGAAACAGAACTGAAACTGAACAATATTTTACATTCATTTATTCTCATATTCTCTCAATTGCAGGGCAAAATCTTATTATATGGCAGTTTTCCCCATATTCCTAAAGCATTTAGTATTCTATTGCTACCATTATTGTGTTTTTATTAATTTATTATTACTCTAATATCATTGCTATTTTTATAAAGAATCACAAGAACAACCTTGGAAGAGGAAAGCATTCTTGGGCAGCTGGCTGGGAAAGCAAAACTGCAAATTGGTGGGCAATAATTTGACTAAAGCACATTAAGCAGTCCTGGTTACACACCCCTATTTGCCCGAAGCTCCCCAAGAATCTGTTCTGGGCACCCCTGGGAGACAAAGTTGCAACATCAATAAACCTGAGGCAGTGGCTCCAAATAGACACAGCTAACATCCATCAGCAAATCTACCCAGGGAGGAGATGACTCTGGCCCTGCTTGCCATGGCCCAGTTGGGTTTCTGTGTGCAATCTTATTGTCGTGATTTTGTACTGGTTCGGAGGCTCGGCAGGGGGACCGAGGCAGAGCAACGATCAAGAGAGCTGTACACATAAGCTGCCCCCTTCATGCTACTCAAGAGGCAACAGTAATATCCCTACTGATGTGTAAGGTGTTTTTTTAATATATATATAAAAAGAAATTCAAAGATATATTGCTATGCCGCTTTCACTCTGTGCAGGCTAGAATGCAATTTGCAGTTTATTTGCAAACTGAACCTCTCCTCCCAGAGGAAATCCATCTCTCATTATGATTTCACTGCATTTTCCATATTCAATATCAACAATAGGTTATTTCCTTTCCTCCACCACAAAGAAGGATGGGAGGTGTTGTTTTTTTTAACATCTCCTTGCTTTGATTTCCATTTCCTGTTCAGCTATTAGAAGGAAACCTCATTCATCAAAACTATGGCGTTTGCTTCTGAAACCCTTCACTATTTAAAGACTTCTGACTGAAATATAACATATTAATAGGAGCAATGATTGCAAAGACCTCTACTGACCTTCGCTAGGAAGAAATTGCTTATTTTGCTAACTTTATTAGCCATCCATTCATCAGTCAAAATCTAAGGTGGTTCTAAAGGTCATAAACCAAACAGCAAGTAAAATATGATGCAGAGAATATGGAAATGAATTATCAACTCATAATGTTATTCCTTGCTGTGACTTAGCAGCAGAAGCTTGGGTGAAATGCAGGAATTTGATTAACATCTTATGTACTTGGGGACATAGTGAACACCAGATGGGCACTTTGTTGACTACACAAGGTGAACTATGGGACATAACGGGATTAAAGAAAATGATTGCACTTTGTCCTTGATGACCAATCCCCATTTACAAAGGAAGTTTGGAGTGAGGCCAACAAGTTAAAATTTTCAGATTTATTTCAAAAACTTGATTTGTATCCAATGTTAGTCCTACTTAGAGGAGACTCAATGAAATAAAATGAGAGCTAAATTAGCCTTAGTTATGGGAGCTAAATTAGTCTAAGACTAAATTGCCAGGAAATACTTCCTGACAGTTAGGACCCCTAGAGCATAGAATGGGCTTCCAGGGGAGGTGATTGAAGCCACATCGGTGAGGGTGATAGGCTGGGCATGCATATGATGGGCACGTCATGAACAGGGGAGACATGGTAGGCTGGAGCCGGGCGGGGGGGTCAGACTAGATGACCCGGGAAACCCCTTCTGGCTCGCTCTATTTCTGTGTTTCTAAATTAGACTTAGACTGAATACAACCCAATGTGACCAATGAGACGTAGGCATATCACTCTTACCATCAGTATTTTCAAGACTACCTTGTGTGATCCAAACATGGCAAAATCTACAATATGTTTGAAATGTACAAACTTGCACAAAAAATCAAGAGAAAGAACATATGAAAACAATTTAAATATCTGCTTTAAAATAAATTGAAGGAATAAAAACAACTCCTGAGTCTACTACTGATAACCCAGCCAAGAAGAAAAGGTGAATAATGCTTTCAAAAAATAAATTACAGGTATTTTAAGAAAGTAGGTACTAGTAGTAATATTACTACTTCAGTTACCCTCATATCTTTGAGGAGAGTGTGCATGAGGCATTTAAGAGTGATAGGAGTTTCTCAAAAAAGGAGACACTAAAGGATCAATAAGATACAATCCCAAAGAGGAAATAATATGGAAGACAAAGGAAGAAACCTATATGATTACCTTAAAAAGTTAGCAAAATCTAAAAATCATAAAGAACATATATAGGATGTGGAAGGAGGGTAGGTCATTAAAAAAAAATACAGGCTGATAGCCCAGAATTGCAGATATGGTGTTGTGAAGGCTAAATCTCAGGAGTTCAGCTTGGCTAAGGATGCGAAGAATAACAAAAGGGGTTCCACAGATACGTTCAAAGTGCAAAAGTAGTGGTAGACCAGCTGCTCAGCAAAAATGACGAGATGCTGGCATGTAACTAAGAAAGGATGGAATTTCCCAGCTCTAACCTTCTCCAAAATTAGGATCTGTGTCTGACACAGCATGTTACACATGCTGAAGGAGTGTGAGTAAGAACAGGAGTGCAGCTTCTAGGTAAACAATATCTAGATACCTTACATGCACTCAAGTCCCCAGATCCAAATGAACTGTACCCTACAGGATTGAAAGAGCTAGTGGATGAACTCCTGGCACCTCCATCTTTGAGAAATCATGGGAAACAAGTGATGTACCAAAAGACTGGATGAGGACAGGGGGATTTGGGGGATTATAGACCAATCAATCTATTTGGAATGCAGATTCTAATGCAGATTATAAACGTTTAATCTGTGCGCATTTCAGCGCTGATGCAGTGATCACAGGAAGCCATTGTGGATTCGTC
The DNA here is from genome assembly GCF_004798865.1 of Varanus komodoensis. NCBI lineage: Eukaryota > Metazoa > Chordata > Lepidosauria > Squamata > Varanidae > Varanus > Varanus komodoensis. The sequence goes on from NW_025336480.1 coordinate 10,780,513, forward strand.
AAGAAAAAGTCCTGCCAGATTAACCTGATTTCATTTTCTTCAATTTGGCAATGTCCTCAGTAGATTATGGAAAAGCTGAAGATGTAATGTATCTTGATTTCATCAAAGCATTTGATGAAGTGACCCATGATATTCTGATCAGCAAGCTGGTTAAGATGGAACTATTGATGGATCCACAACAGCCTGAAGAATCAATCTCAAGCATGTTTTTCAATGGTTCTTCTTCAGACTAAAGAGAAAGGACTCAGTTCTGGAGTCTGCACTTGTCAACATTTCCATTAATGTCTTGGAGGAAGAGGTGGGAGGAATGTTTATCACATTTGCAGATGACACAGAATTGGATGGGATAGTTAATATGTTAGAGACAAAAACAAAATTCAACATTATATTGATGGAGGCAGCAACTAAGAAAAATTCAACAGAGACAAGTGCAAAATTCTTCATTTAGGAAAAATTAATCAAATGCACAAAATGGGTGTATCCTGCTTGGCAATTAATGTGTGTGAAAGGATTCTTGGAGTTGCAATAAATCACAAACTGAATAGGATAACTGCAAAAAGGACAAATGCAATTTTACATTGAATCAGTAAAAGTATAGTTTCGAAATCTGTACTTCAGAAAAACTGGCACAACTTCCTAGAAGGTCAGCAGAGATGATTTCAGAGCCAAGTCCTATGAGAAAAAATTGAAAGAATTGGTGTTCATTTATTTTTGAGAAGACAAGACTTGGGAGGATATGATAACACTTTTCAAATACTTAGAGTGTCATAAAGAAGCAGGTTGCAACCTGTTCCTAACCATCCAAGACTATAGGACATAAAATAACAGGCTTAAGTTGCAAGGTGACAGATTCTGGTCATACAAGGGAATCAACTTCCCTCATCCATGACTTGATTGTGGATGAGGGGGCCAACCTGGCTTGCATAACAGAGATCTGGGCGGGAGAGGAGGGGGATGTCACCCTCTCTCAAATGTGCCCACCCGGGTATCTGGTTCAGCACTGTCCACACCTGGAGGGAGAGAAGCGGGGGTTGCTTTGGTTTACCGAGCCTCCATCTCCCTCACGGGACTTCCTGTCCCTTCGAGGCCAGGGCTGGAGTGCCTCTACTTGGTGTTGGGTGACCGAGACAGATTGGGGATTCTGTTGGTGTACCGTGCACCCTTCTGCCCAACAGACTCCCTGCCTGAGCTGACGGAGATCGTCTTGGACCTGGTGTTGAGGACCCCCGGATGTTGGTCCCGGGGGACTTCAATCTCCATGCCAAGACTGGTCTGACCGGGGCAGCTCAGGACTTCATGGCCTCCGTAACGGCCATGGAGCTGTCTCAACATGTCACAGGCCTAACCAATGAACGTGGACACACTCTGGACCTGGTTTTCTCAACGGGGCAGGAAGAGGGTGGTCTGAGGGTGAGGAATTTATGTCTGACACCCTTGTCAAGGTCAGATCACTTCCTCATGAGGTTTGTGCTCGAGAGCGGCCTCTCCCTCTGTAAGGGTGCGGACCCGATTGTGTGGGTCAGCCCCCAGATCCGGATGGATCCGGATGGATTCCTGAAGGCCCTGGGGGAGTTTCCGGCTGACAAGACTGGTGCTCCTGTCGAGGCTCTGGTTGAACTATGGAATGAGAAGATGACTAGGGCTGTTGACACGATCGCTCCTAAGCGTCCTCTCCCGCCAGGCAGAGCCCACTCTTCCCCTTGGTATACATCTGAATTGCGGGTGATGAAGCAGGCCGGGAGACTGGGTGAGGGCCAATAAACTGAAACTCAATCCAGACAAGACGGAGGTCCTGTTGATTGGCGGATCGGGCTTCGGGGAAGGTGAACTGAACCTAGTCCTGAATGGTATTGCACTCCCTCTTAGGGACAAGGTCTGCAGCTTGGGAGTGCTCCTCGACCCAGAGTTTTCACTGGAAGCTCAGGTGACAGCGGTGGCGAGGAGCGCTTTCTTTCAGCTTCGGTTGATCTATCAGCTGCGCCCCTACCTGGAGAACGACTGCCTGGAGACAGTGACACATGCGCTGGTGACTTCCCGACTTGACTTCTGTAACATGCTCTACGTGGGGCTGCCTTTGAAGACAGTCCGGATACTTCAATTGGTTCAAAATAGAGCTGCCAGGCTGCTGACGGGGACTGGGCATTATGTTCACATGACTCCAGTTCTCCGTCAGCTTCACTGGCTTCCCATTGAAGTCCGGGCCCAATTCAAGGTGTTGGTGATGACCTATAAAGCCCTTAACGGCTTGGGTCCTGGCTACCTGAAGGAGCGCTTACATCCATATATGCCCGCCCGCCCGCCCTTTGAGATCAGCGGGAGAGGCCCTTTTCCGGGAACCCTCCGTGAAGGATATTAGGAGGGTGAGTACTTGGAGGAGGGCTTTCTCTGTGGTGGTGCCCAATCTATGGAATGCGCTCCCCAGAGAGGTCCGCCTGGCGCCATCGTTATTTGTTTTTCGGCGCCAGGTGAAGACCTTTTTATTCAAACATTATTTTAATTGTTAATATTATTTCTTTATTGTATTCTTTGGCCAGGGCTACTTAATTTATACTGTTAAATTATATTGTTTTATAGGATGTTGTTTGTTTATGTTTGTGAGCCACCCCGAGGCTTCAGGCAAATGGGGCGGCATAGAAGTTCCCTAAATAGAAGTTTCCCCCCCAGGCAGGAAACACCGACCCCGCGCTGCAAGAGACGCTTCTGCCCACCTCCAGCATCACGCCGCTCCCGGGCAAGCGAATGCAGGCAGACGCACGCGGCTGCGACCTCGACGGCAGCCAGCTCCACCGGCCAGCGCGGCCGCACGCGGCGCCGGAGAGC
>NW_025336480.1:10783432-10799458 GCF_004798865.1 Varanus komodoensis
TGCCTGGGCAACTTCTTCTTCCTTCTCTTTCTCCTCCTATATTTTTATTTTATACTGATAATTTTAATTTTGTATTTGTAAATCAATGTATTTTTTGTATTGTTATATTTAATGGTAAATTATTATGTACTATTGTATTTCAATGTATTTTATCATGTTGTAAGCCGCCCCGAGGTTTCGGCAAGGGGCGGCATAGAAATGTTATAATAATAATAATAATAATAATAATAATTAATAAATAAATAAATAAATAAAACTGCCTGGGGAGTTGGTGAGCTGTCCATCATAGGAGATACTCAAGCAGAGACTGGGCATCCATCTGTCAGGGCCACTTTAAACTGGATTCCTGCACTGAGAAGCTAATCGAATTTAGTGGCCTAAATCGCCCCTTTTCACACCATGATTCCCTATGCAAAACTGCTATACCTTGACCAGGTGTGTGGCTAATAGAAGGTTGTTTTTTTGTTTCTGAGGAGTCCCACCATGCAACAAGAACTTCAGAGTTCCCTCAAGGCTTTCCCAGTTAGCAATTGTCTTAACATATGACAACATAGAAACAGAGCAAGTCAGAAGGGGTCTCCCAGGCCATCTAGTCTGACCCCTGTTCCAGCTGGCTCCACTGATGACATGCCTACCAAGGGCAGGACATACATAAGATCTAAAATTTTGCTTTTTTTTAGAAGTAGGTGTTTTGATTGACTGTCAGAGAAATACAACAGTGGAACCAGCTGCCTAGAAAGGCAGCTCTCCCACACTAGTCATTCAAAAAGAAACTGGACAGCCATCTGAGTGGGACGGTGCTAACTGGTGTCCTGCAACAGCAGGGGCTGGACTTGATGGCCTTCATGGCCCCTTCCAACTCTACGATTCTATGATTCTCTGTCTTCTTACCCGTGTCCCTTTCAGTGAGCCTGAACAGTTGGGCTGGGTTGGCCTTGGAAGCTTGTGTAGCTAATATCACCAACTACTCTGGGGGACTATAATTGCTGACTTAGTTGAATAGCTTTTCTGATGTTCAACAGCAGGTTGACAATGGCTGCTTGAAGATTTCTTCTCCTGCCAGATAGTACAGATCTCTCTGGTTCGTGGGAGAAATGAGGTGGATGAAGCATGTAAGTGACCTTTCACGTGATGCTGGACTCTGCGAAATCTGACAGATTGTAGAACAAATTATTCTAAGAGACGAACCGAACCATCCTACCTCCTAATTTTGATGGAGTCTCTGATTTATTTTAAACTTTGCTGTTCTCATGACAGTAGAGTGGAAGTGAGGGAGAAGCAACAAACTGTAGGGGAAAGTATTTGCACCAGCTCCAGAGCTAGTATAAAGTTCCTCCAGAGTTTGGGGCATAGTTGAGGTGTGGGTGGACTTTGGAGCCTATGGGTAAAGTCCTCCTGATCTTCAGTGCCACACTCCAAATTTATCTTCATGTTGCTTCTCCTGAAAGCAGAGGCCCAGGAAGTACAGGATACAGAACTTTCCATGCAGGATGGGAAGCTGGATCCAAGATCTGAATTGCTCCTTTGAGAGCAGACTTCTCTCTCCATCCCTGGAGCCAGAGAACTAAACAATATGATGGTCTTCAGACATCCTCCCAGGTGCCATAAGATTGCAGCTAGACTGATCACAGCATGCCGGAGAATGAAACGGCTCCATGAATTCTGGCCTTCTCTGAATTATTATGACAATTTAACCACCTATTTTGCAGATAATATTATTCCAAAAAACCATGTTATTATTATTTCTTCTTTTTTAAGGGCACTTTTACTAATAGGTCATGGCTTTTCCTTAAGTATGCTAAAATGTGAAAGAGGAAAATGAAGCTAATGACTGATTATTTTGTTCCTATTCTTTTTATTGTTTAATTTTAAAATGCTCCTACTCAATTTCATTGTAATAATGCACGTGGGATTCGCATGGTGATATCTGAAAGCTCCCGAAATGAGTTGCAAGACTCTTTTTTATCCTTAACAAGTCCAGAAAAGACACATAGAAAGGAGGAAATGTTTGCTCAGTAGAATAAGCTGCATGCCTGGTCAAGCAAAATTAGGCAAAAATTGTATTGCACGTTTGACTTTTTTAAAATACATAAAATTAAATGCCACCTTTAGGAGAATTGGACATGATTTTCACATGTCTGTTCCAATTCCTGTTAGTTTTCAGTTTTTGAGGATCAACATTTGATGAATTTACTATCCAAGACAGAGGAATAAGGCAGTACAGGAAGCCCTACAAAGCATTTAATAAATAGATTAGTACTGCTGAGATTTGTCCTGAATTTTTTCAGAAAGCGCCAATAATGTGAAAGACAGCTTTTTCTGACGTTTAATAGCTGATCTTGAGAGTGGAATTGATGGAATGGGAGAGATTTGCCAGATTTAACAGATTTCTCTAAAGCATATGCCTCTGGAAGAATACCAGTAAGCAACTTGTCATGCGTTTGGCTCCCAATTGTATCAATCCCAGTTGCCTCATTAAAGGTTTTGTACAAACTTTGGAGAATCAGCTTCCATGCATGTCAGAGTTAATTGCCTCCCTCTTCAGATGCACAACAGTCCTCACTTAAGTTTAGCCTTCCATTAACAGAATCCAGGGATAGCCTAATTAGTAAGAAAAAAATAAGACTTTCTTGAAAGTCTCTAGCATAGTAAAAATTAAAAGGAAGTCCTGTCAAAGACCTTTTGATTTCCACTTACCATCAGTCTTCATGCAATGTGTGTTGAAAGAGCCACTGATTTTCTTCCCCTCCATTTGGGTCCATCTATGCCAAAACAATTAAAATTTGGAACATAACCATTTAAGGAGGACGAGAGACTGGTAAATAGCCAATGGACTAATCAGTTATAGTGACTAAGAATTGTATCTAGGCAACCAGGTAGGGCAGGGATCTTTATAATGCTCTACAGAGAAGCCACACAAAGATATATCAGTACATGCTTTATTGGTACTTCATTGACCAGCCAGTTTTGCCTGGACAATGCTTGAATTATGGGAGAAATCCTCAGCCTCTATCCCCCAGTGTTCCTCCATTTTAGCCAAATTATGCTCACCATGGATTTTTTAAAAACAGCATCCCCCTTTGACCACCTTGTAAACCAAGCGCTGTGTTTTATCTGATAAGAAATGGATTGTGCAGAATGAGTAAAGGGACATATAAGGAGGAAAATTCAGCTGCTTTTTTCCTAATGCACAGCAAAAAAGTGCCTACAGGACATTAGCAGTAAAAGGGGACATGGGGAGGGAGAAAGAAACAATGAAAAGAGGCAATGGATGAAAAAGCCAACAGCACAGAATCAACAGAGTCTCAGGCTCCATTTTATAAGCCCATGAATTTTCCATAGCTGTTAGGCACCTCTGTTAATATATATTTCTGTAACAACAAACCAGGCTGGCCTGTTGTGGGGCCTGCCTCCATGCCTTCTTTTACTTCCTATTTCCAGCAAAGCCTTTACTGATGGGCGAGGGTTGCATTTGAAAGGAAGCTGCCTCTCTGCAACCTCAAAACATTTCCTTTAATATCAGAGCTATTTTTGTTCCTCAGCATTCAGCCTAAACAGTAAAAGAGAGGACAAGTAGGGATGAGCCATAGATGCCTCAAAGTATAGTTCTACCCAAGGAAGATTTTTTTCCTCATAGTTACACCAGAAAAAGAAAGTTTGTGATATTGGCACAGCAGGGTTTCTGATAGAGGAGTTCAGCATGTGTGCTGAGGTGCTTCCCTACAGACAGGTAGCTATGTACAAAGGAGTCTTCCATGAGATTTGACACAATCTGGATTTATTTTTCACCATCCACCCTGACGCGTGCATCATGCAGGAGAGCTTTCATTAGGACAGTCTTCTCCAGCCCAGTAGCCTCCCAGCCAGCATGCCCAATGGTCAAGAATGCCGGGAGCTGTAGTCAAAGACAACTGAAAGGCACTGGGTTGGGGAAGGCGGGGAATGGGAGGTCATATGCCAAACCAGTCCTTCCTCTTAATGCACTGGCAGCAACTCAAGGTTCAGATCTTGAGTAAGCTGAAGAGAGAGTTGGACAGGAGCAGGGGAAGCACACACAGTTCCCCATTTGCACCAGTGTGGAAACGGGAGGAAGAAGCAAGGATCACTTGACTCCTCCTGGGGCCATTCCACACATTGGCACTGAACTAGCAGGAGGAAGGGTCCGTTATGCATTATTTCTAATTGGATAGAGGGCCTGCACTGCACTGGTTTTTTAATCCTAGATTTTGAAGGGTTCCTATGACACTGACAGGACAACATGGCATTACTCAGACAGTGTGCAAGAGCACTTAGAAATGGACCTCCTCTCCTCCATCTCCGCTCCTTCAACCAAACCCTATTTTCATCCTTCCTCCCACTCTACCCGCTTTTCCTTCCCCACCTGACTTTGCACCCTCTCTTCTTCCACGGCCTCTCTTGTATCGCCTCCAAGTGCCGCCAAAGGAGAAAGGGAGAGCCCCCCCCCCCCCCGACATTGAGCTGGGCTGCTCCATGAGGCACAGAGCCCCATTCTTTGCCATCTCGACTTGGAGCACCACTGAGAACCAGGCACAATGGGAGGACAGCGCACCCTACCAGGCGCATCCACCCAAATGGCTCTCCAGCCTTTGAAAAGGGGTGGGAGAGAGGCCATGCATCTCCATGGCAATGACTCCTTCTTCCCTTGAAAGCGAGTGTCTGAGCTTTTACCCAAATGCCAAATGTCGTACTGGAAAAGCATGAAAAAGGTAAGAGTGTGGATGTCACGATAGATAGATAGATAGATAGATAGATAGATAGATAGATAGATAGATAGATTTCTTCTAGGGCAACATCTGGCCATTCTAACATCTGGGTATTTGGACTCCCTGAGCCATGACATTACAGTTGCCCCCATACATCTTGGATGGGAAAGACTTGCCTGTTCCCGAACTGAAGATGCTGGCAAAATAAATAAGTCCTTTGCAACAATGCATTATCTCATCCATAATCATTAAAGAAGATGCATGTCTGTCCTTCAATCCATGCCATACTGTCAAGTCCATGAAACCTGGACATCTGAAATCTGGCAGGTGTAGTAAGGCATCCCTAAGAGTCGACATCTCTGGGTTTTGTTCCTGAAATGCATTAGTTCATTAACTTGTATGTGCCCATGTGGTGGAAGCAACTTTGGGCAGCTTCCCCAGCTGCCCCTGCCCTCCCCCAGGAGGCTGCACCTTGGCAGGGGTGGTCCCTAGGCTGCCAGCAGGTGTTCTTTCATTCAGATGGGATGGAAACGTCTGCCTTTGACAGCAGCGTAAGTTCGCTGGGAAGATCTATGGTATCAAACTAAGGACTCTTGCAACACGTGCAAAGTTGGATCAGTTCACTAGTTCATAAGATCACACCCCCTCATTGAATGCGTGGTTTGCCCGTGCTACCTTTGGCTGAGCCAGTAGCACCTGCCCAAACAAGGGGGACATGATCCTGAAGTACTGCCATTTCTATGGGAGACTGTTTACCCAATAACAATGCAGTGAGCAGCCAAGATATATTAATGTCTGGATCGAAATGCTCTTGCATTTCAGAATGTCCTTCAGGTTCTGTGATGGCATCGGACTGTAAAGGTTTCCTGATCATCTTGATAGTTTTAACAGGATCAGGGGATACGTGCAGAAGCAAATGGGATGGAAGAAGTTTTTATTTGAGCTGTGAGCTCTATAACAAATCAGCTGTATTATGTCCCAGGGCTTTCTTTTTGTTTCCCTGATCTCATTGCCATTAAGTAACCTCCTGCTAGCTTTAAATCTACCAACAGCTGCCATTTCCCTATTTAAACTCTCCCTGCTTCTTATTGATTTCACTTCTCAAAAAGCCTTTTTAATTAAATTGCCATTGGCACTAATATGATGGCTAAGGTGAGCCATTCGCACATTCTCTCAATGACAGTCAGAGGGAAATCCAGACCTTTTAATTTTCTTTTTACTTCATGGGTGTAAGTGACGTGAGATGTCACAAGCCAGGAACAACCCAAACCTTCGTAGTAAACCTTGGATTGCTTTGGAGGACAAGACCCTGAATGTTCTCGGATCCGAGGTTTAAGGAACACAGACTAAAGACTCAGTCTTTTGGGCCACCCTGAAATCACATGGAGGCAAGTGTTCCCACCGCCACCCCGGCATCAGTGCAGCTACAGACATGGTGGGGCTGGCACAGGGCCGCACTGAATTGCCTCCACTGTACGTGCACTGCAGCATGCTGGCCAATGGCCGGCAGCAGGGCACTGGGGCACGTCCTGCTCCCACCTTGTGCCTGTCCCTCTCCAGCCTAGGCCCCTTGCATGTGCGCATGTGCTTCACGGCCATGAAGTGCTACTGTTCTGAACTGCCATGATGCGCAGACTCGAGAAGCCCATGAACGCCTAATTGCTTTGATCAAACTCATGACATTTCAAAACCTGGCATGGCTCCTAGGTGCTCTGAGCTACCTCCTGGCAGCCATACTTTTCCCAGTGGCCCAAGCCACTACTTGGATGAGGCCAACCAGCAGCTCTGACTCTAACACCTTTGCAAGAAATGGGAAGTCTCTGATACACCAAGAAAGGTGGACATGAAGGAAACCACGGCTTCAGAAAAGAAAGTGGTTTGACTGTAGCTCAGCTCAGCTCAGCTTCTGTTTGCTGAGCAACCAGCCTAGTGCAACCTTCTTCAACATACTGGCTTCTGGGAGTGATAGCTTGCGACTCCCAGCCGTGGATGATCAGGCCAGAGAAAGCTGTCACTGTAAAAGTACTGATTAAATAGTCTATGGCATGGCTGGGCAAGATGCAGCTCCCACAGCCCCCTCCAGTGTGGTCTTTGGGCCTCCTAAAGATGCTTATCCTTGGTCTGGGAGTAGGATGATTTGACTCGGTGGAAGAGGAGGATGCTGAACCTTTCCTAGCTGTGTGGAAGAGGGAATTTTAGAGCTGCAGCTTGTCTAGCAGTGAATTGTGCTCTTCCACGCACCTGTGAAAGGTGGAGGAGCCCCATTCTCCTCTGCATCTGGCTACTCCATTCCCATCAGTTCCTTTTACTACCCTTGAGTCAGAATTACAAGTAGCATTAGCTCTGCTCCAGTATTCAAGACTGCATAGAAGGCTGCCATGGATACAGAGGGTCTCCTCCTCAGAAAGTAACTCCCTTGAGTAGATGCTGATGCACTGCGGGGGGGGGGGGGGGGGGGGGGCGGTATCATTAGCGCACACACTCATCTCACAGGTTTGTTAGCCATGGATATGAAACACCTATAGGAGCTTATTTGACTGTAAGAGCAAGCCAGGAACACCTTGATTTTGCATTTCTTTCCTTTTTGGCGCTTAGTTGCCAAAATAATGACTATTTTGGCCATAATTCCATTCATAATAGTTTTATCAATGTATTTGGGTGCTATTTTCTTCCATTTTTATTGCCATTGAGCACACTGATCAAAAACATGTTCACAATCACTGCTGTAGACCAATCCAATCAGCCAGATTCCTTGAGAGAAGCATCTTGCATCCTTGGCTTATTTCCCTGAACGCAAGGACTTTATTTAAACAGAAAAGCCCCACATTTTTATTTTATTGCATGCCTTCAGAATTACTGCAAGGCCGGAAATTAAAATACAACACTGGGGCCACTCCGACACCCGAGAGTGGATAGGATTTAGCAGGTCAAGGTAGCAGCCTTACGTTCCGTTATATGTCCACTCCATTTCCTCAGATGAAGGTGTCTGCAACCTGCTGGCCGTTCAGCATCGGTCAAATGGAGCAGCAGAAGCAACACGAGTGACCGCCCAGCTAAGAGCTCAAAAGAGACGGCAGGTGTGCTGCACAGCCCTTGTCTCAACTGAGATAATCCTCATCTTTCTGGCGATGAGGGGAACGTATACCACAGCTTTTTCCGACCTGCTGCCCTTCAGAGTGTGGGACTCCAGTTCTTATCGTCTCCACACAGACTGGTGCCGCTTGCTGTAGTTCCAGGCTAGTGTAGTACGTGTTAAGAAAGTTGCAGATAAACTGAAAAGGGTTCAGAGGAGGGCAGCAAAGGTCAGCAGGGGAATGGAGACAAAGCCCGCTGAGGAGAGACTGAAAGAAATGGGCATATTTGGCCCTGAGAAGAGAAGACAGAAGGGGGATGTGTTCGCGTTCTTCTAGTACGTGAAAAGCTGCTACACAGAGAAGGGCCTGGATCTCTTCTTGATCATCCCGAAGCGCAGAACACAGAATAATGTACTCAGGCGACAGGAAACCGGATTCCATCTGAGAATCAGGAAAAAGTTCCTGACTGTTTGAGCAATATGACAATGCAAGCAATTTACCTAGGAAGGTTGTGGGCTCTTCCACGCTAGAGGCATTCAAGAGGCACCTGGGCAGCCATCTGAGAGGATGGTTTAATTTGGAGTCCCGCACTGAGCAGGGGGTTGGACCAGATGGCCCTCTGGCCCCTTCCAACTCTCCTATTCTATGATTCAATAATTCCCTGAAACAAAAAATTGCATCAAACGATTTAATGTTATTTCTGATCTACTATTCTATGATTCTAAACTTTATATGGCACTCTTTTACTGTCCTGTCCACTAGGATATTATGCAGAAATTCACAATCATGTCCATATTCTATGTAGACCATGTAATCTAGAATGATTTCATTTGCAATCCACTCTCCTACCAAGAAATGACACTCTAGGTGCCTAAAAAACACACGTGAAAAGAAAAAGAAAGCATTGATTAAAACAATAATAGAACAAATATATTAAAGACACAATTCAAAAGCACAGAAATGAGAGAATAAAAACAATACTAGTGCAACAGACTGATCCTAGTGCAGCGATATGGCAGGCTGTGAAGAATGCCCCAGTGAACACATGACACTGGTCCGTTAAGCTTTTGATGTTATTCATTTCATTTCTATGCTTCCCAGTGCAGAAGCTGGCCAGGCAGTTCACAAAGATGACTCTTTAGAGAATTTCATTCACACACACATTTTCATGTTGTTCTCTACATGGTCAAGAGAGTAGCTTTACAACCATGCAGCATATAGCAAGATCTTATTTCAGCCTGTTCTCTAGCCAGTCATCAGGTTCATGGATTAAAATCCTCTCTCTGCCTTCTAACAGCTAAAAAAACCAAAGAGACCTTTTGCTCCACCTCACTATGTTGGATTCTCTCCTGAGTCAGGGAATAGAAAGGGTGACTTAGTGGACTGAATGTCTGCAGACTGTATGACTTCACTTCTCTGTCCAAGGGACTGTCTCCTTGTTATACACCTCACTGTATCAGCCCCCATGTAAGGAACAGGGGCACAGGAAGTGTAATGCTAACAACTGTGCCCCACGAAAGTAAATACTGATGCTTACTGACAATCCTTGAGTGGGGGTTGTTTGTGCAACTTGATGTCCGCAGGTGCTACAGGTTACCTTTGCGTTCAGGTAGCCGCCCTTAACAGCTGGGATAGTGTTGACTGCCTTGCGCAGTCAGATCCCTTGCAGACACTAGTAGGATCTAGGCCTTAGCCTGTCACTGCTGTTCACCGTAAGAATACAAACACCTGCAGAATCAGAGACACTTAATATAGCAAATCCCCGTGAAAGCCTGCCAGCTACTGCATCTCCAAACTAAACTTTCCAAAACCTTTCACAACAGGAAGACTACTAAGAGCATCTCCCGCAATTTCTTGTTTTTGTTTTTTTACCCATAAAGCAACAAAGCTGTTCTTCTGCAGGGCTTTGGGAGTCATCCAGGCCGTGACCCCGAAACACACTCCTGCTCAACCAAATAAGCTTTTCGGAACAGCATTAAGCACTCACAAGCCCAGAATATATTCACACATCGTGCAGGAGCTCACTGCCGAGGTGTGCCTAGAATACTAATGACACTAATGCCCTGAAGATACCTTCCTTGTTTAAACACCAAATGCAACCAGCCTTTCCCTTAAGCTCACTGGCTGTTTAACACATGCTTTTCAAGTGAAGAGTCAGCAGTAACCATCAGGCATTACTGGCATCTATTCCTTGGTTCCTTTCATGGGACAGTGAAATGGTGCATTAGGAAGATAAACAAAGTCTCATTTCTATTCTGCTCAAAATCGTTGCCAGAGCATTAGGAAGAGTAGGGGGAATGGTGAAGTAAATAAGTGGGATCAGGAGGAAGAAGAGAGAGCCAGAAAGCAATTTGTTTATTTTTTTAAAACTGAATATTCAGTCATTCAAGAACGTTTCACACAGCTGTGGCTTCCCTCCTGCCCCAAGGACGAGAACCTCTCTCCCCTCCACAGTCGCTAGAATTAGTGCTGTAAGGCTGGATTCAGGCTGACCTGGACTAGCTGGGTTGGCTGAAGTGGACGACTGGCTTGTCCATCCTTTTCTACCCTACCCCTCCAGCTCCCTGAAGAGGCACTGTTCACAAGGCGTGACAGCACCGCGTGGGTCATTCAGCCAATGGCAAAGAAATGCCATGCCTCTCACTCTGGGACTTTATGCCCCCTGAACTCAGTGCGTGCGCATCATGCAAAGGTTAAACACCAGATTCACACAGCATGGCAATCTAGGAGTGGCAGCTGCCTATGCAATGTGATGGCAGCAGCTGGGCTTGTTGTTTTCAAAAAATGTACAGTGCAAGTTGCCGTTTGTGTGCAGCTGGGAATATGAGCTTCCACCTTTGTATCGTTTTTTCATTAGAAGAATTCAGGGAGGTGCTCATTCATTGGGAATGAGCGGGGAGGGGGCAGTGACCTGCAGCAGATTCTTGTGCTATTGAATCCGTACTTCAGCAGGATGATTGTTGTTTTAATGTTGTGAGGGATTGTTGTTTTAATTTGTAGGAACAAGATGGAATGGAACTGTAAATAAACATGTACAACAGCAAAACAAGCCAGATTCACACATACTGAGTCCCCACCTTCCATTCAAAATGGTCACTAAAATGTTGTCATTAACAGAATGCTCCTAGATGGAAAAGTACCCCAACAGGATATACTTGTTGTAAACTGTCCCATCCTGTCTATAGATGGATGGTCTACAAAAGCAATAAATAAATACATATTTATTTAAAACATTTATATGGCATCCTTTATGACAACATCTCAGGACGGCTTACAACATTAAAACCAATAACCCATAAGAACTATCAATAAAACAATACAATAAAAGAATATATAACCAGTAAAAAATAAAAGATGACTGTTAAACTAATAATATTACTAATTTAAAATGATATTTAAATAAAAAGGTTTTGCCCTGGCGCCGAAAAGAATATAGGCTCGGCACCAAGCGAACCTCTCTGGGAAGTGCATTCCACAATCTTTATATTACATATAATCTTTATATTAGACACTGAAGCTGAAGCTCAAATACTTTGACCACCTAATGAGAAGGAAGGACTCATTTGGAAAAGGCCCTGATGCGGGGAGTGATAGAAGGCAAAAGGAGATGAGGATGCCAGAGGTTGAGGTGACTGGATGGAGTCACTGGGGTGGGGGGTGAGGTTGGGTGGACTCTGGGGGATGGTGGAGGACAGGGGAGCCTGGCGTGCTGTGGTTCCCGGGATTGCGGAAGGTTGGGCATGACTTTGCGACTGAGCAAGACAAGAACAAGACAATCTTTACATTAGATTACTGCAATGCACTCTACATGGAGCTGCCCTTGAAGACTGTCCAGAAGCTGCAACTGGTGCAAAATATGTCAACCAGACTAATAACTGGGGCCAGAACATGTAAGAACAATCCTGGGTCACTTGCACTGGATGCTTCCGAGCCCAATTCCAGGGGCTAGTTTTAATATGCCAAGCCTTGCATGGCTTCAGATCACCGTTGGAATGCTTCTTCCAGCTGCAATCTATCTATACACTATCTGGGACCTTTCTCCAAGTGCCACCTCCAAGCAAGTCTTGGAAGGCAGCGGCAAGGGAGAAGACCTTCTGAAGGATGTCCCCTTGATTATGGAAGGGTATCCCCACTACATCCTGCTTGGTGCCAAGTTTGTCATCTTTTCGGTACCAGGTTAGGACAACTGTCTATGCCAAGTCATTTAAAGATATTTAAAGGGTATCCATGTCTGCTCTTTTTAACAGGGCAATTTTGTATTAAATACTGGTTTTGTTGCTAAATTGTTTTATATTGTTTATACTTTTAAAAACTTTGCATTATGGAAGAGTGTTATAATTGCTTTTACTGTATTATCGACCTGTTTGGAACTGTTGTAAACCGCTCAAACAGCTTTAGCTATTGGACAGTATAGAAGATAAATAAATAAATAAATAAATAAATAAGGTTGGACACTTCTCTGATAAGTTATCTATCCAGGCCATCTTAATTGTAATGCCACTCAGATACTTATTAGCTTCAGCCAATACCTGATCCCACTACTTTGGATTATATTTGGCTTTCTTGAAGACAGACACAACAATAAATCTTTTAAAAGCCCTTATGGAAAGCCTGCTTATTCTGCTGCTGAACTGCTCTTATAAGAAAATATTTCCAGATGCTTAATTTATTTTACTTTTATTTAAATTCTTTACAGCTCTCAGTGGAGTTAAATATAACAAGCATTCATTTGTTATCTTTTCCTTCTGATATCCTATCCCTCTGGAGCATTCACAATCTTTCTCATATTTTTAAAGTGTTTATCAGCATGATAAATCTATGGATCTATCATCTATTCCAGCCATTATGGATATTTAAATAACCATTCATTCATTCATTCAAAATTTTTCTATGCCATTCTTGGACAGACACTTTCAGAGTGGTGTGCAAACATTTATAACACTGTAAAACATAAAACTGTAAGGATATCCATAATAATAAAAATGCAAATATAATATAGCAACAATTAAACAGACAAGTAATAATAGTAAAACACCACACAATGACAGCTAAGCCAGCTAATCCTTCAGGAAGACCCAGCCAATAGGCCGATCAGCATTTGGAGCAAATGTGGGCATGACCACTCTTTCAAATAATATTCTTACCGAATAATGAGCAATCACTGACAACCTTCCACAGCATGAGAGCCACGGGCCCATCAGTTCATTCAGTCATATACCCACACACCTAAAAGTAATAATCCACAGGCAGCAGCTCTTCTCCCACCTTGCCCTACCTGGTTCTGGGTAACTGATTGCTGAACTACAATTCCCAGCACAACACAGCCAGCCAAGCTTGCAGCTATAGTCCAACAAACCGGTGGAGTAAGGCTACCCTACCTTCCTTGCTGGCGCACACGATTCTTCCTTCAACTTCAGGAAGGTGGCCCTGCCTCCAGGAAGGCCTGGCCAATAAACATACAACGTTATGGAGGCTATGCCTACTCTTAAAGGAAACTTGTCTTTTTTGCCTTCAGGAAATTTCTCCCATTTCTCATGAATGCAAGCCAGCAAATAAAGCCCATGAAATCAATCTGGGTTTAGGCAGCTTGGCCATACTAACCAACGACATGGCCAAATATCCATGGCATTACTAAAGATTATACAATGTGGGGTTTTTATAAGGAATTAACAACATTTGACCAAGTGATCTTAAAATCAGATGAAAAAATAATTAAAAGACTGTATAATTTTCTTTTGGATATGAGAATGGAAGATGAACAAGTTAAGGAAGCTATGATAACATGGGCACAACATTTTGGATACAATATTGAGTTACAGAAATGGCAAAAGTTGTGGGAAAGAAATATCAAGGTAACCTTAGCAACCTCATATAAAGAAAATCTTTATAAAATGTTTTACATATGGTACTTATCACCAAATAGACTAGCAAAGATGTTTCCAAATATGTCGAATGGATGTTGGAAATGCAAACATAAACCTGGTACTTTTTATCATATGTGGTGGACTTGTGATAAGGCAAAAAAAAAAAATTGGGCTAAAATACATAAATGGCTTGAGGAAATGTTACAAAAATCTTTAATATTTAAACCTGAAGTCTTTTTGTTAGGCATTGTGTCTGATGATGTTGATAAACAAGCAATGTATTTGATTCTACATGTAATTACTGAGGCAAGGATTGTATTTGCCCAACATTGGAGGAGTGAAGAACCACCCACTGATGAACTGATTTTAAAAAAGATTCTGGACTGTGCTGAAATGGATAGGCTGACTTTGTCCCTGAAGGAGAAAGAGGATACATGTTTTTATCACACTTGAAACTCTTTTTATTACTGGCTAGAGAAATGGGACTATGCATAGATCTGAATATGTCTACGGATTGCTATAAAAAAAAATATGGGAGCTGACCCAGTAGGTCTGATGTCTCTGATGACTGATGTTTTTAGTTTCTTTTTTTTAGTTTGTAGAAAATAATAATAAAACTTACTTTAAAAAACAAAAACAAATGGCATTACATGGGCTTCCATTCTGGGAGAAGAATGACTCCCAGTGAAACACCTGAATGAACTAGTAGGGCACTTGAGCCCTTTCTAGAAACAGCATTCAAAATGGTCATGGTAGGGAGGAGAGAATCAGCTTGCAACCCCAGCCCTAGAAACCCCAGCACAGCTCCAAGAAGATCTGGCTGAGCAAGACTCAGCTCCTTTAAGGAGGAATGGTGTCCTGGCCTATCTTCCTCCAATCTTCTTCTCCTTCTGAAGTAAAGCCTTCTTGGCCAGTGAGAACAGCTGTGTAGGAGAGACACTGCTTCATTCCCTTTCTTCCATTTTTAGGTAAGATAAAATGGGGAGTAGAAACACCCCCAGTCCTACATTGACATCTAGTGGCCAGCAAGGAGAAGGCTGTCTTCTCATTGAAAAGATTTCTTCAAAAGCTAAGATGCTTGAAGTTAAACCAAGAAGCTGTTCTCCAAGGCCCCTCATACACAGGCAAGGCACTGCTGGAGTATCCCTGGCACTCCAGAGACCCTTGACTTTTGCTAATGGCCTCCTATTTGGGATGTCAAATCAAGGGGTTTCCCATTGACCCAAATTTACCAGCAGATTAGAAAAAGAACAGCAAAATACATTGTCTTACTTGCCAGCCTCAGTTGCACCTGCATAGTGGCCAGAAAACCTGTTGTTAATTGTTCTTGCCAATTTATCTTATTAACAATTCAGCTTAGGCTTCCATCAAAAACACTGAATTATTAAAGCCTTACAGGAAGCTTTGCTACAATCAGAGCCATTATTCAAGGTCTGTCTGTCACCACTTAGGTCATTGTCAAGAGGTGTAGCCAAGCCTCTAGCAATATCTGCGACTGGGTCTGGTGACAAAAGCTCAAAGGAAGAGAAAGTAAGGTTGGCTCACAATTCTCTCAGGACTGCTGCTGACCCAGATCTTTTATGACTGTGACTCAGGTTTCCATCCCAGGTGAAGTCCGACTTAGGAAAGGGTGTGGGGCAGCAGAAGCCCCACACTGACTTTGATTGGAGCACAGGCACATTGCCAGGGCTATGCTTCTGGAAGTAGCCATTGCTGCCTTGTTCTGATCAAACTGAACCACCCTTTGGTTCTTCCACAGGCCGCTGGATGGTTGCAGCAAAGCTATGAGCCCCAAGGGGGGAAGGCTCCCGTGGCCTCCAAGTGCCACCCTAAGGACACAAGTAGAGATGCCAAGAGGCTTCACCGGTGGCCGCATCCTACCGAGCACAAACAAAAAAAGCAGGCCCAGGCTAAATGGAAGACGAAGGAAGTGTGTCAGTCTCTAGAAACAACCATTCTTGCCAGCCTGAACAGCACCCCTGTAGTGCGTTCAGCCACACCACCCTGCGCTCGTGGTTCTCCATGTGAGGCAAATCTGTCAGTGGCAGGGCAATATGCAAGCAAGGAGGCATTTGGAGGTCTGAGTAGCTCTTCTCAGTATGTCTTTTTTTAAAAAAATGGACTAGGAAGCAAGTCTTTCTCTTCCTCCTCCTCCTCCTCCTCCTCCTCCTCTTCCTCCACCACCACCACCACCACCACAGAACCCAGCCAATGTGATCTGATGGATTTTTCCCCCATTCCTTGACTTAATCATAGTGGCAGATTTCAGGGAGGGAGGCATCTGTGTTGCAGAAGATGCAAGTATATGTGGTATAGATCTCTCTCTCTCTCTCTCTCTCTCTCTCTCTCTCTCTCTCTCTCTCT
>NW_025336480.1:10799558-10963429 GCF_004798865.1 Varanus komodoensis
CATTCAACAAATCAGGGCAACAGCAGTTAGAAAGTGATCAATGCTGATTATAAAAGACATTCAGAAATTTGTCTTCAGTTGGCCAAAATTGCTGCTTGTTACCTAGGCAAACAACCTAGAACAAAAGGATGCACTCTATGTTATCACACAGACCTCCTTACAATGTCAGCTTTTGTCTGAAGAGCTTTCAGTGTTTGTTTGGAAACTTTGTTCTACTTTTTCGAGTTTTAAAGATCTTTACATAACATGCAGTAACAGTGCCCCCTGCTGCATTTTCAGAGGAACCAGGGAAATATGTCTCCAGATAATGTAAGAAGAAAACAAGAGGATATGGGCATGCTCAGCACTATAGGCCTTTTGTTTGTCCTAGTGAGCATAGACTGCTCCCTGAGCCACTCAACTCCTCCGTCAATTTATTTTTATTGATATATGTGTTGATATGGCAAGCAGCTGCTTTAATTATAGCTATTATATTTATTGCAGGGGTTAGCTGTACTCATGGTGGGAGTTAGAAACATAGAAACAGAGCGAGTCAGAAGGGGCCTCCCGGGTCATCTAGTTTGACCTCCAGCACCAGCCGGCTCCACTCACGACATGCCCACCATGTGCCCATCCAGCCTATCTTTGAACACCCGCAACGATGGGGCCTCAACGACCTCCCGTGGAAGCCCATTCCACACCCTCGGGGTCCTGTCAGGAAGTGCTTCCTGGCATCCAAATGGAACCTTGGCTTCCTGAGCTTTGCTCCACTGGAGCGTGTCCTGCCTTCCTCTGCAGGGGAGAATAGGTGGTTCCTCTACCTACCTCCGTGCAACACCCCCTCACATACCTGTATGTTGCCAGCATATCCCCTCTGAGTCTCCTCTTCTCCAGGCTGAAGAGACCCAGTTCCCTTAGTCTCGCCTCATACCCCATCCCCTGCAAACCGACCACCAACCTTGTGGCCCTACGCTGCACTGACTCCAACCTGGCTATATCCTTTCTGTAATGAGGGGCCCAAAACTGAGCACAATACTCCAGTTGCGGGCGCACCAGAGTCATATAGAGTGGTAGTAATACCTCTCTCGATCTAGAAGCCACACTTCTGGCTATGCAACCAAGGGTGGCGTTCGCCCTCTTGACCACCGCATCACACTGCTGACTCATGTTCAGCCTTCATGTTGACTTCATGGCAACTCAACTTTATCCCTGGGCTGAGTTGGTCCGCGGAGTTTCTGAGGGATTGACAACTGAAGGGGGGAAAGTTATCGGAGCAATGAGGTTTCGGGGACGGTGTGAAATACTTGGGCATGTGCTTATTTCATTATTTATTGAGCTTCGGAAAAACATGAAATGTTGATGTTCCCTTGAAATAATTAAGAAAATTAAAATATTGTCATTCATCTGACGCAGCTCAATGGAAGTCAAAATCCGCTTCGATTGAAGCTTTTACAGCAGCAATGCCCAGGTATTCTTTCAATGTCAGTACTTGGAAGTTCTATTTGAAAAAATCTACATTTTATTTAAAATATTTCAGTACAGCCTTTCATCCCATTTGGATGTCATGGTCATGTACAAAGCTGATGTTATACAGCAACTAGAACTTGCATAATGATATATATGAGTGTAACAAATAAAACCTTTAAAAGCAGACCTAGGAACAGCACAGTTGTCAGAATGCATACAAATAACTTTGGCTAGCAACATGGATGGGTCTTTTTCATGGAAGTTATCCCATAATCAAGGCAGCACCGCTGAGAAAGACTCGCCATTGAAGATTCTTTCTCTTTCTGTGGGCTCCCTGTCCATCCCACAATTGGCCTGGAGTATTTGCATCTACTATTTGCAGGACAAAGTAGAGGTTCTGTTGGTGAGCCACCCACCCTGCTGCTCAACAGACTCCCTGGGCTGATGGAAGTGCCCTTCGTTGCAATCCTGAAATCTCCCAGGCTGACATCTCCCTCTGTGTGGATGTTAGTCCTGGAGGATGTTAACACCCCCACAGAGGGACTCAGGGGCAGCTTAGGAGTTCATTGATTCCACAATAACCATGGGGCTGTCCCCACATGGCATTGGTCCTATTCAAGTAATGGGCCACACTCTGGATTTTTTCACCTGCACATCGGGACTTTGGATAGGACCTTTTGTCATGGTCAGATTGCTGCCTGCTGAGATTCAGACTAACCAAGAGTTTTCCCCGCTACAAGGCGAGAGTACACATTAAGATGGCCTACTCCAGAGGCTACTGGATCTTGACAGTTTCAAGGGCCCTCGGTGGTGGAGGGGGCGGGGCTGATATAGCCGGCAGTTCTGGCAAATCCTGGATCTCAGGAATATAGAGATGGCCTAGGCAGTTGTCACCCTCACTTCTGAGCCCCTTCTCTGTGCTGCAGCTCATACAGTTCTGTGGTGTGCCCTGCAGCTGAGAGTGACAAAACAAAAAGGGAGAGAGCTTGAATGTGGATTGAGGAAAACTCTTGGTGGATGCAATCATGCACTAGTATGTGCCTATATACAGGTATATTTAGGGGCAGTGGGGGTGGCAAAGAAACATTTCATTGTTTCTATTCATTTTTCTTTCTGCCACCCAGTAGGGCTTTTCGGGGTCATCTGGGGCCTATTAGATGCTGTGTCCCAAAACATTTTAGACCCACATGAGGCCCAGGATAACATGCATTAGCCACAACCTAGATTCAAATTTTATAGCAGCTGCATCAGGTGAGATACCCAGACCACAGCCTGGTCATTTTCTTGGAAGAGGTTCAGCTCCATGATGCTTAGAGAGAGAGCTTTAAAGTCAGACAACCACAGCTGCATCAGATCCTTGTCCCCCTTGGCCTATACAATTTAGGAATGAGGGAACAACCAGCTGGACCAGGAGGTGATCAATGCCTCTTTATGACAGAGAACAGTCCCATGCTTCTTGAAAGAGGCACCAGTGGGACCACTCCTGGAGAAATCTTCCCTCAACCCAGATCTTAACTTTTGGCTGGTAGCAAATGTTTCTTTCCTGAGCAAGGTCCTTAAGTGGGTGGTGGCCAAGCAGCTGCAGGCGCTCTTGATTGAGGTGGATTATCTGCATCCATTTCAATCAAGGTTCAAACTGGGTTTGGCATAAGAACAGCTTTTGCCACCCTGTACGATATTGCCAGGAGAGAGACAAGGGAGGGTGTGACCTTGTTGGTACCTCTGGACCTCTCAGTGGCTTTCAATACCATCAACTGTGGTATTCTTCTGGGGTGATTGTCTGAAGCAGATATAGGTGGTACCGCTTTGCAGTAGTTCAACGACTATTTGGATGGGTGTTTCCAGAAAACAGTCCTTTGGAAGGACTGTTAAGCTCCATGGATTCTCCAGTATGAGTCAGTCTTTTCTCCATGCTATTCAGTATTTACAAGAAACTAAGTATGGTCAATGGACTTTTGGAGTGTGTTGCCATCAGTCTGCTGATGACACACAGCTCTATTTCTCCTTTTCATCTTCCTCAGGTGCCTTTCCATGACTTGCCCTATCTGAGGATAGCTCAGTTGGTGACAATGAGGAGGGCCTTCTCTGTAGACTCCACATTTTGGAATAATTTCCAAAATTGAACCAATTTTAGTGGTTCAAGCTGTTAAAATGTGCTTAGTTGTTTAAATTACATTTTTACTGTAAAATGTTGTTATATCTTATTGTATTTCAGTCACTGTTGTACACCACACAGAGAACTTCAGCTTGAGGGGGACAAGGATGATACTGGCTGTGACTTAAGCAGCTCCCAATAACTTTCCTCAGCTATAGGTAACCCCTGACAAGGAGCCTCAGAAGGGCCTTTAAAGGCAGGTGGGCTGATCTGAAAGGAGGCACTCCAAGTCCAAGTTGCTTCTGTTTTGAGTTTTTCATTACCTTCAGTTCACCCTAATTTCCTAGCAAATGTAGCTGTTGTTCTGAAACATGGCGGGTTTCTTCTCTAAGAACTTTGTTTAATGTAAGTAGCTTTCGTACATATTGCCAACCAGAACCACAAACTACAGAACCATACAAGATTCTCCTGCACAACCCTCCCCCAGCTACCATTCTGAACTTTTACACATTACTTAGAGGAACTTCTACAATGCATGCATCAAAATTGCCCACCATAAATCAGGAGAGGAAAACTAATCCCTTTTTAGCCCCATTCCAATCATCTTTAAAGTTTTCTACCAATTTCATATTTCTCTCCTAATTGCACTTCTATATCATGTATTATTTTCAGAAATCCTTTTTTGAAAACCCTTCAAACTTAAAAGGCTGTTGTTGCACTAATATGTTGTTCCTACCCTCAGAAGGGCCTGCCTGCCTGCCAAACCTATCCCATTTCAACCCATCAAAGTGGAAGAAACAGAACTCCAAATTTCCAGCGTGAGATTGGGATCAAAATCAGACAGCATCCAAACTGAATCAAGCAAAATTAGCTGTTTCCTGAACCTTATGCTGTTCCTCCAGCTAAAAACAAGTATCCATTCAATTTTTATTTCAATACTTCATGCAAGACAGACCAATAAAGACTTCTTTTTAACTAAAATACAGAAAGCAAGCTACTATTCCCACTAATTTATTGTCTGGAGTTTATTTGAAAAAATCTTATGAAAAGTGATACAAGTTCAAGTGAAATAAAAATTACTGCAAGAAAACTGTTCTGGCATTTATCCATTGTGCTTCACCTTCCTGTATTTAGGAAAACTAAAATGCAGGGATCCAGAAGCTCAGTTGTTTTTCCTACTGTTTGTAAGATCATGCCCTCTGCAATTCTTCTCATGCCAGAAGTCTGGGAGTTTTTCAGAATATTACAATGCTTGAATATAAAGTCATTAATTACAGTTCATTATTTACATATTGTTCAGGGGGGTGGATATCACTCACAAACAGAATGCGCATTTAAGAAAAACTAATATACAACTTAAGGGACACAAAAATATGCCTTAGGAAACTGCCAACATATCAGAACTTGCTGAACAGTCCATACAGAAGGGATTTTTCTCTTTGCAAAATTAATGAAAATGGTGCCTTCTTCTCTGAAAATAGATGATTACATGCCATGTCATTCTTATGTCTGCATTTGATTACCTTTGCTTAGACTAAGGGTGAAGTAGCATGGGGCAACACCCAAAATTATGTGAGCAAACGTCTGTTCGTGCAACAGCACACACTTCTGCCCCTCCCTCAAATCTGAAGCCAACAAGGGAGTGCATGGGCGACTGGAGAACCAATCTGCTCTGCCTACACTGCCTCTTCCACAAAGTTAGATATAACCCTCTCCTTCAAGTTTGTATGCTTTTATGTTTGACAAACAGGAAAAATACATAAAGTGCCTTAACAACCCCTACATAAAGCACCAAGGCAAGTATCTGTTGTTATTCTACAGGTCTTTCTGTATATTCGAGTTTCTAGGTTGAAAAAGTTTATCTTAATCCTGCATTTTTAAAGGCTGCTTTTTTCTCTTTCTTTTTGTTTTGGTGGAGGGAGAACATGGTGGGGGGGGGGGGAAGGCTGAGAATCACTGGCATTTAAAACTGGTATTTGTGAGTTATAAAAGAAAATAATGAAAGAAATATTGTTCTCTTAAAATTGGCAAATATAGAGAACAAATAAAAGCACGATCCTTATACAAGTGATGTGGTCTGAAGTATGGAAACCAGCTTTATACTGATGGGCAGCTTGCAGCATTACTCTTTTATACCAAGGAAACAACAAGATACATGATACAAATAGGGAACTACCAGAAGCTTCTCTGAGTAAGATTCAGCGATGCCAGAGTCACTAAAAAATTGAATATTGACTATTGTGGCTATATTCTAAAGTAGAATTATTGGACTGCTCCAGGCAGAAAGAAATACAGTAGACGATAAATAGGGTGACTGAAAATGGCACTATGTACAATGATAGTCTGGCTGTCATAAAAGTAAATACTAATCTTACATCCCTTCATATAAGGCTCAAACCCTGCAAGGCAAGAATACTGTGCACATGCTCATTGCTTATGGCAAATACCTGCACATTATATTAAAAAACAAGGCAAAGAAAATTACTAGTTCAGCAAATGCAACACATTGCTTTTAAAAAATGTAATCATTCGTAATTTTTAATGAAGGCATAGCCTCATTAACATTTTGATCTAAACGATGATATCCAACTGTTCTGGAGCAAAGTCCATCCCGCCATCTTCTGCTCTGAACTAACAAGATGATCTGGAAAGAAAAGAACAGCATCATGAAGAGGTATCAGTGTAAAGACATATTATTACTCATTTCCTGATCAACTATTCTAAGCATTGCAACCATTTCCTTCACTATGTTTTCCTACTGATGTCTATCCTTAGCAGCTTGTTATATACTGTCATAAAATAATAAGCAAACTAGTTAGCAAGAACATTGTCTTTATATTTTTCCACAGAAGTCAATGGCAGCCACACACTTCTACAGAAGCTAAAGAACTTGCAGTTAAGGCTATAGTTGAAATAAGGGCAAACCCTGATATTATTAAGAGTAAAATGGAGCTATGTAAGCTGCCTTGGGTTCCTCACAAGAAGAATGAAGGCAGCATATAAATGCCATGCTGCTGCTGCAGCTGCTATTATTATTATTATTATTATTATTATTATTATTATTATTATTATTATTATTTTGCTACTGCTATTACAGAAAGCCTGGTACTGTAGCAAAACCTCCATTATCATGGGATTCTAGCGCACACTCCTTACAGGACAAATGAGTACACTGCAGCAGAAACCACAGCATACCAATAAAAAAATTGAAATGGCATACAGGAAGAAGAATGCTAGTGCAGCTTCACTCAAGGTATTATATAAATATTTGCTGTGGGCTAACTTAGGCCTGGTAACCTAACTGGCAAGAAGTTAGCCATATTTAAGTACATTCAAGTGTTAAGTTTCTAAGCTACAGAATTCCACGTTACCTATTCCAACTATCAGCAGAACTTCAGCAATGGTAGAATTCAGATTTAAAAGATGTAGCCTAACCCATTTTTACAAAACTGCTACACCATCATAACAAGGGTTATGATCTTGGGGTTTTTTAAATGACTTAAAACATGTGTGCCGCCACTGAAGAGGAAACAATGATATAAATAGGTCAATACGTTCTGAAGAGTTCAGCTCAGAGATGGGAATAAAATACAAAACAAGTGTATTATAACCTCCTGAGAATCCATGGAATAGGAAGGAAGTGAAATCTAAAAGACATAAGGAACTAGTGTCATCCTCAATCTATCACACTAAATTACAGATCACTGAAAATAAGAGGGGAAAAACAGTAAATTACATTAACCCCTGCACAATGAAAAAAGGGCAGATATTAACATTTCTGAGAGCAAAGTGCTTAAAAAGCTATGACACAGAGAATAGAACTTATCATCATACACTAGCACATCTAGTCCGAAAACCTGTTAGTCCAGTCTTACTTCATTTTTTTTTTCAGTTTGCTTATATTACAAAAAGAGCAAGAAACCAGATAGTTAACGTTTTTAGTTTGGGGTAGATTATGTACTACTTATATTCACAAGTTCCAGGTATTAACTTAATTATTACAATATTTTGCACTGGAACCCATCTTAATTTGATGATTTCTAACCTTTGCAACCCTGCATTTCATAACTTACCTAGATTCAGCTTTGTCTGCTAGTGACTTCCATTAATATACAAGAACAGAAAATAAGACTTCTGATGACATTTGGCTATTAGCTTTGCATATTATCATTTAAAGTGCAAATGCTGATTTACAATCTCAGTAAAGCTATATATTATTGTTCTAATGTGTGTCAAGACAAAAACTATTCCAACATTACTAACATTCTCTAGATTGTTAAAAAGCTGAACCCACCTTTCTTTTATTGTGATATGTGATATAAACCACAGCCACCAAAAAGACAAAAACCACCAGGTGAAAAAAGAAATGGCTATCGTCTTCTAATCCTGAGCCTGGGGAGTCCTTCATCTCCTCAGCAAATGACTTCTTATTTTCATAGTTGTGCATATTTGTCAACTCTTCTGGCAATTCTGAAATGCCTTCATCATCTTGATCATCCTCAGAATCAGATGAGATGCTATACTGTTCGTATCCAGCAGGAGTACTGGGATTTATCCTCTCTTTTAGCACTGGCAGGGAACTAGTTAACACATATTTGTCAGGTATGTCTTCTTCATTAAGATTTGTGTCTTCTGACTCATCAATATTCATTTGCGGATTAGGATTAAGACTCAGAGAAACTGGCACAGATTGTGTACTTAAATTTTCTTCTGCTAAAATTGACTCAATTTTAAAAGAAGTATCTGTTTCCAAAGGTGCAGGGAGCCTTCCTTCTTCTGTTGCATTCCTCAAACTGTTCTGGCTGGCTTCTGCTGAATCATTATTAGCAGTGTACCCTGTGTAGACATTTTCTGGAACCAAGGGGCTATCCTGTGAAATGCCTATAGGAGGCAATGAAATAGGATAGTCTCAGTTTTCAAACAAATATTCTCACATATATGAAGATCTTATAAAGACAGCCAATGTGAAATGATATTGTGCATTGCTCTGGAATTAACAGGAATGGTATTTAGCTTGAATGCATTTAAGATCTGAGAACGTGTAGAACAAAAAATGTCAGTATTAAACTAAAATAATAGTATCAGCTTATCAAAATCAAACCATCAACAGGCTAGAAACAGATTTTAAAAAAAAAGTATCTGAAGCAAAAATCTATTAAAACACGAAATCCAGGATTTTTGTATTTCAGAACCATTCAAAGATCTAAACTACTTCCAGATCTAAACTGGGCATGGAAAGGAAATAATTTCTGATCAGCTGCTGATTACAGATAAAACATTTTGCTGTGGAAAAAGGCTGGTGGGTTTGGTGCAGAATCACTGTAGGCTGCAGGTTTTCCATGTCTGTTCTAGAATATACATTCACTACCAAAGCAAATGCAAAGAACTCTAAATCCCCAAAGACAGAGGATTTTAGTTGAAAAGAAAATGTTCCAATACTGTATTGGAAAACTTGTTGGAAAGCGTTCCACACCATATATGTCTGTTTATCCATAGTTTTCTGGGCTGTTGTACCGCTATCATTCATTTGGATGAGCTAAATATACGATATGAATGTCTATAGCTTGTTCTTCTAAGGCAAACCCTAGTGCTCAGTTGCCGGTAGAAGAACTGAAAAACAACATTTGGCAACCCCTTTCTGGCTACTGGCCCAGACGGATACATGGTGTATTTGACGTCTATGGCTAACATTCTTCAAAAACAAACTGCAAGAAAAATAAAACTAAGACTGTGATTACTGTTTATTTTATTTAAAAACATGAGAAAAACAGTGCTGGATCAGACCAAGGATCCACCTATTTTTACAAATATACCAATATTTTTCACATAAAGCTTTGACTGTATTTGTATATAACATTTAAGCTATACCACTTGGTTATTTTAATTCTTCCTAAGCAAGTATTTCAATTGAAATACTAGCTATAAAGTAACTTTTTGAAATATTTTACTGCACATAAAACTGCCTATGGATTAGGCTTCTAGTTTTGTTTACTAAATATGAAGTTTTTGTGTAATTGAGTCAAACAAACTTGCTAAATCATACAACATAATTTAGAGTGTTGAAAAATTTTCCAATTCTGCTTTTCTGGAAAGTCCATATTACTGCAGATGAGCTGTACAGAAAATGTCTAAACAGGGTTGGTATAAGTAGAAAAAGCCTTAAGAAATGTGTTGCCCAAGTTTATAAAAATGTTCCCCTTTTCAGCTTTATGCAAATATATTACATACAAGAATAACGGCTTCCAGATCTTTGAAACTGTTTTTCCTACTATCTAATTGTGGCCCATCCTTTAGCAACAAGACCACATGATTTTCACATCTAGGCAACAGGCACAATACAGCAATCCAGTTTAGCAATGCCATGCCTAACCGTTTAACAAAAGAAACAATACGACAGGATGAGGAAGGGGTTGTTTTTTTAGATTACAAATCAGAACAAACAAGTTGCAATACTACAGCACTGTGTGAGCAAAAACTGCAGGTCATCTCTCTGTTTGGCCAGACTAATCAATTAGTAAATTACAGTAGCAATACAAGCATTTAAGAATATTTTAATGTAAACTACAAGTGAAACTAGGATGTCAGAAAATAACATTTATATATCAAAAATGCATGATGCAAAAATGGAGTAACCACTAATTATAGTAATTAAGTACAATAATTATGTCACAAAGTAAAACACTCTGGGAAATTCTGAGGTTTGGCATTCAAAATATCTGAGAGTAAGGTATAGAAAAACAATTCTAACTGCTATGGAATAAAAATATTAAACAGATTTTGAATTCAACATCTTATTCACACGATACAGAAATTACCACAGAACAGACTATTCTTTGTCTACAGAACACAGTTTCCTATATTAATCTGACTTTAGAACTTACAAATTCAAGACACACAGATATCAAATTATATTAATATTTACAAAAAGTGACCATTATAACACTGGAGAGGAAAGCATCCATTGAATGCAAAAATTTTTGATCTTTGGAATGCTAAAGTGTAGTTAAACATGTATTTCAGATTTTAAAAAGCTGATTTAGTTAATTCAGGGAAACTCTAGCTAGGATTCTGTGGCCAGATAACATGGAAAAGCTTCACGATGAGTGGAAGTCCCTAAAGAAAGATTTCCTACAGCTGCAATCACAAGTAACTCCCATGAGAAAGAAAAATGTGGTGCACAAAAATTAGTGACAAGGTATTTTTCACACATAACAAATGGAATGAAAGGTCACCAAAAACAAGTACAAATGACCAGCCCAGACTTGTAGGGGTGGTGTCAAGAAAGCTAAAGTTCAGAACAGTGCTAAGAGCTACAAAGCTGGGGAGGAGTCAGGTATGTTTGAAGTAAAAGAAAGGCCATGGTGTGCCACTGCTCGAGAAGCATGATGAAATGTTAATGGATGACAGTGTAAGTCAGAACAAACAAGTTGTAATATTGCACTCCTACTTTACCTTAATCTTTTCCCAAAGGAAGAGCTATGTACAACACGTTAAGTTCTCTGTCTTAGAGTATTGGATTAGGACAGGAGAGACTCAGGTAAAAATCCCCACCACTCGTCAAAGCTCACATTGGGACAGCTACTATCTCTCAGCCCAAGCTATCTGATGGGGCTGTTGTGAGACTAAAAAGACATGGGAAGAGACTTATGTATGCCCCTTTCATTTCTTTCAAATAAAGCCATGCTATAAATATAGACAGGCCTACTAACAGAGGCATCTCCCATGTGGTCTGTATAGTGCCTACAGAAATTGTAACAAAATGCCTTTATTAATCTAACAGATATGAGATCAAAGATTTGTTTACTCATGGCCTTAACAGTATAATAATACTGAGGTATGTATAGGACTGAAGCCATAAGGTGTTTCCTGTGATGTTCAGTATCAGAAATGACAACCAGATGAAATAGAAAATGTAGTACAGGTAGTCCCTGGGTTATGGACAAGCTCCATTCCTGAGAATATCTTTAAGTTGAATTATTACAGCATTGTAATAATGATAATAATACAGCAATAATAAAGTAACTACAGGTACTGGGGAGAGAGAGAGAGAGAGAGAGAGAGAGAGAGAGAGAGAGAGAGAGAGAGAGAGAGAGAGAGAGAGAGAGATATTATGTCTATGTGTGCAGGTATACAGTATTGAAAAATTGTCGTAACTTGCCTTATTACTCATTAAGCACTGGTTATTGAAGAAAATCAAGTCAAAGGTGTTCAGTTTAAATTAATTCTATGTGTGTTCATGAATTAAGGCTGCTGCCAAGCAACAGAACATAAATGTTGAATAAGCTGCGATTTTTCCATGCCCATTTTGAAGCTTTGAATGCCTTTGCTTCATAAGCTGAAATTCAATAGGCAAACTTGCTCAGTAGGGCTATATAATATCATAAAAACTGTAGCCACTGAAGTTTTGTCTACTGCACCAAGTGTAAAAGGCAAAGGATCATCAACAAAAAAGTTCTTAGGGATGCGAGAAGCAAGATTCAGTTTGGCTCTCTCTCTCAAACTTCTACATGTTAGAAAGGGTATTCAAATTGCAAGGAATACAGTTCAATTTGCAAGGAATACATTCAGTGCTGTATAGTATTTGACAGCATTTATACAGGAAGAGAAAAAGAGTGTGAGAGCCAGAGTGGTGTTAAGGATGCTGGACTGGGGCCCAGACAGCCTGGGTTCTAGTCTCTTCTTGGCCATCAAACCACCTGCGTGGTGTTGAGCTAGCCAGACTCAGCCCAACCTACCTCACAGGGTTGTTGCTGAGGGGATAAGACCGACAGCAGCAGCAGCAGAATGATGTAAGGTGCTTTGAGTTCTTTAAAAAAGAAAAAGGCGGCATACAAATCTAATAAATAAAACTTAGTGGGAGGACGGCACTCTAGGATTTTCACCCTGAATACAGCCGGCAGGACTGGGGATACAAAAGCAAGGTCTGTCAGAACAGAAAGATCAAGGTGAACGTGGAGGAAGGCGTCGCCTTTCTCCTGAGAAGCCCTCGTGAAAGGGCTCCGTAACTGTGAGGGGCAACTGGAAAGAGCGGGCCGGGGAGAGAATCAGCAGCAGAAGAGACGGTCAGAGACTCAGGACCGTGCGCCGCCCTCGCCGGATGCAATCACTCTACCAGGACAGGGGCAGTAAACCCTTCACGCACGGCAAAGGTAAGAGGCAAGCGGGATCGCGCCCCCTCCCTCACTTTAGACAACTGGCCCACCGACATTTATCCCGCCCCGCTGACCCGCCGCTGCCTACTCACTGGACTGAACCTGGCCGTGGAGCAGCAGGGCCCCAAACAGAAGGCAGAGAGTCTTCTGGCCCAAAGACGGCAGCCACGGCATTTCTCCCGCCACCGTCTTGCGCCTGGTGGCAGCCATGTCTGCTGACGAGCGGTGGCCAGGGGACGTGGCCTCGCCTCGGCCCGCCCACCGCCGTCCACGGCTGCTAGGCAACAGCGTTCCTCCAGACGAGGTGACGTAACGCTTTTCACCGCCCCCTCCATGCAGAGAGCGAGGCGGAGAATGAATGACTTAGGGAGCTCGAGGAAGTACAGACGTCCCTACTGAGAACAGTTCCGGGCATACCGAGGGGCGGGGATGGGCGGACGTATATTACCCCCCGGAATTTTAGAGTATGTGTTTGTCTTCAATTTTCTATCTCTGGGAAACTTCCAGGAAAAAAATCGAATGCCCAACCACTCGATGGTGGAACCTGGATTTAAGGGAACGGATCGCATTCGATGTGGCGGACTGCGTTGAAGGGCACTGTACACACTTACCTAAGAGTAAATTGCATTGCTCTCATCATGTTTTCTTTCTGAGTAGACATGCATCAGATTGCACTGTTAAACTATAACCTCATACTCCTATACCTGGAAGTAAATTCCCTTGAACTTAGTGGAAGTAACTTTCTGAGTAGGCATATTAGGACTGTGTGTTAGACTGCAGTCTTGTATTCTGTATTCACTTGCAAGCATGCCCCATTGAACCCGCCAGGACTGACTTGAGTAACTACCGTACGTCTAAGATTGCACTGCTCTGTAAGACATCCCCCCATCCGTACTCGCTGACAGTTGTAGTAATAAGAAAAACTCAACAATGCTGGTTTGTTTCAGGAGTGCGGTACGTGGTCATAGCAGAAAATCCACAATATTTGAATAGATGAATAAACAGTTCTGACTAGTGCACACTGGTGCCAAGAAAAGTGCCCATGAATGCATTGGCACAAACACCAAGTTGCCTATTTCTAATGCAGAGCTAAACCTTTTCCAGCTGCTGATTCTGACTATTGCCTGGCAAGGCATAGTACAGCAAACCCCATGAGAACCATCCTTTCATTAGCTTCAGCTGCTCCTTTGTCAAGTATGTTAGACATCTAATTACAAACCTACTGAAGTATAGGTAGAAATGCTTGTTCTGAGCAGAGTGATCCCGGGTCCCTAGAGAACATCTAAAAGACCATAGGATCCTTTTGATTGCAAGCTGTGACTTCAGTACTGGGGATCCACACTCAAATCATTCTTCCCTGCCCCACCTTGCAGCCATCACAGAAAGAGCCATGTCAGCTCCTTCTCTGAGGCATAATGAACATTCGGCTGAGCAGGAAAGGGGAGACCACCAGCACTGCCAAGATAGATGCATCTTGGCAGCACCTCAACTTTCTCCCCTCCCAAAGCATCACAGTTAGCCAAAAGTAGCCATCTAGTTGCTTTGCAGGGCAGGAGTCATACAGATAGGACTTTTCCCTGTTTCTCCCACCCTGCATAAGGTGTTCATAATCCTCTGAGTTTGAAGGGCTATGGGCAGCCTCATTGGATCCTTACTAGACTAAGAAGACAGACATTCCTAAGATAATGTTATGATTTAAAGATACAAGAGTTAAAACACCCTCTGGGCTAGTTCCAGTTGTGGGGGACTGCCATCTTTGATGCCCCAAGTGCCTCATCACAGTCAAATGAAGTCTGCTACCTGTATGGAGATACTGCATTCATGGCCTCTTTAATTTAGAAGCAGGCATAACCATTTTTTCCAATCTTGGCCAGGCTGAGAATGCAGAGGCAACCCCAGCCATTGCCACAGATGCTTGCATGGGGAGTCATCAGGCATTACATGGGAAAGATGAGAAGGCCTAGCCCACCCTAATTCACAGGGCTGTTCCATTGCCTTAAACCCTACTTGCTGGATTTTCACTTGCTTGCTTTTCGAACACTCAGTAATCAGTAAAGTCTGTTTCTAGCGAACTGGCTCTAGCTACATACCAGAAGTGTCCCTCATGTGTTTATCCAACTGTACTTAAGAACAACCTATCATCACTATGGAAAGTCAAAACTACAAGCTGAGGCTGCTCAAAGAGATGTATTCCACCAAAGCAGATCAATACCATTTCCTCATTTTTGTGATAAAGCTTACAGTGTGATAGTTGGTATATCCTTTAACTAGTTCAAAGCTACAACAGAAATATATGCATTACACTTACCTAGACAGTTGACTACTTGGGCAAGCATCTGAAAGGACAAGTCATCTTTCACTGCTGTGCCAGACAAAACTATTTGTTTTTATTTTAATTAATTATTCTGACCTTTATCCCATCCCATTAGCCATTAAGCCCCCTGGGTGGGTTGCAATTTTAAAAATATATAATAAAATATAATAAAATATTAATGTAACAATAAAAGCTAACAAGTAAAACCACACTGTTGTAAAATTCCACAGAACCATGGGTCAGCATAAAAGGCACAACGATTTACAGCCAAGTAGCTATTAATAGCCTTCTCCATGAATTTGTACAATCCCCTTTCAAAGCCCTCCAAATTGGTGGCCATCACTACTTCCTGTGGCAATGATTCAACAGTTTGTGTGAAGAAATACTCTCACCTGTCCTGAATCTTCCACCAGTCAGCTTCATGGGATAACTTTGGGTTCTAGTATTGTGGGAAAGGGAGAAAAGGGTCTCCTCCTCCACTTTCTCCCCACCAGGCATAATTTTAAACACTTCTCATGTTTTCCCTTATTTGCTTTCCTACTAAGCAAAAAAGATCTCAGTTGCTGTAACTATTCCATATAGGGGAGTAACTTAGACCCCTTTAGTTGCCCTTTGCTGTAAGCTTTCCACCAGATGAGCAATCTACCACACTTTCTCCATGCCCATTGCAAAACCTATGTCCAAGAGTCAGCTCTCCCACTACCAGAAGCACATCCTCAGTGTGAGAGAATAAGTACTCATTTTGCACCTTGCTCATCCCTTCTAAGTGATCATTCCCAGTTTCTCAGAACAGCACCCTCCTTCCCTAAGCCCCCATTTCCCATGACAGCAAAGGAACAGTCACCCAAGAGTTGGGATCCTACTATTTGGTCCTATGGAGTCTCACCAGCCCACTTCTCTGCCTCTTTTCTTTTCCAGCTCAGCAACCTTGGCTTCAAA
Source organism: Varanus komodoensis (assembly GCF_004798865.1). Classification (NCBI taxonomy): domain Eukaryota; kingdom Metazoa; phylum Chordata; class Lepidosauria; order Squamata; family Varanidae; genus Varanus; species Varanus komodoensis. Next base: position 10,815,505 of record NW_025336480.1, read on the forward strand.
AAAACAAATGTATTCCCACAGGGCCAAGCACACACCCAAAGCATCTGCCCATATTTGTACACATGGTAGTCAGTGCGATACATTGGATAGATGCCACCCTGCTGAATTTCTACCTTCCTAATTGGGCTTAATTGGTATTATTGGATTGTTCACCTGAAAACTTAGAGGTCCTTTTTAGTGTGTTCCTTTTTTTCTAGAGTAGAATGGTAGATGCAGTTGTTCCTTTGCATCGTACACCTGTTCTGTGCCCTTGTCTCCTTGCTCTGTTGCTTAACTTGCTTGTGGACTGAAACACTTCATCGCTGGGGCACCTCAGTCAGAGAAGCGGGACTCCTCACAAGCCTGCCTTTTCACATAGTTCCAGATGGCGCAACTGGAAAGCAAGGGACCAGAGGCTGTGGCTGAACTCCTGCTGTGCTCTGGCTTCCATTGATTGGGGATGTGTGCTGTTAATTGCCCTGTCCCCCCAGGAGTGGAAATGTTCTGTTCAGTGGAGAGCACAATAGTGAATGGGTCAGTGGAGGGGACAACAGACAAAGGGAAAGTGCTCTGTGCAGGGATGTGGTTCGGAAGACTGATTTCCTTTGAGTGTGAATTAAATCTAAGTGATAACCTGGACTCTCAAACTTGGGATTTCTTTATTTCTGGACTTTAGTTTATTAGCTTCTCTGTAGACCTAAAAATCTGAGCCTGCACTGGGCCCAAAATGAAGCTACCCTGCATTTTATGTTTATAAGGAGTCATGTCCACTAGCTAGGGCTGCCCAATGGCTTTTTTCCCTTCTTTCTATGCCTGGGTTTACTTTAAATATGGACTCCCTGCTTGAATGACTATTTAAATCATTGGTCTGCCTCCTCATGTAGTCTCCTGTGACAGCACCAGACTCTTAGGTGACCTTTTTCCTCTGAACTGGAGTTGCTGCACTAAACTGGAAAGCAGATCTTCTACATCAGGGGGTAGCCAAATGCAGCTCTTTTGAGTTTATTTTGCAGCTCACAGAGGGCTTGGAGTGCCCCTGCCCCCACAGTCTCGACCCTAGTGATGGCACGGCCATGATTGTGACAAGCTCTCCTGAGATTGCCATCCTGTCCTCCTCTTTTCCTAAGGCTCTGGAAGTGAGTCAGGATGGCGGCCTCGCAAGAACTCACCCCAGCATGCCCTGTCCACTCTGGCTGACTTTAAAAAGCCAACGTCAAGAGGCATCTTGCCCCACTTCCTGCATGTGGAGAGAACGGGGACCAGTCGCAGCCCCAAAGAGAATGTGTTGTTTATGTGACCACCCCTGAAGATGGCGACCTTATTGCTGCTTGTCCTTCTGCAGCTCCTTCAAAGGTCCCGAAAGGACATGGTCTTCCAGTTAGAATTCCAACAAGGAATTCTCAGCACTTCTCACTAAGCTATAATTGCTGGGATTCTGTCTATGTCTCTGCTGCTTTTGATTAACATGGCATTTGCTTTGACTGTTTCTAAAGGTCCATTTCTTTGGGAAGGGCATCCCATAGTTAGTGTTCCTGGTTCCTAGTGCCTATGTGTCTTATCATGCACACTAAACAATCATACACTGGTAATAAGAACACACTTTCATAAGGTCATAATAAATATTTGTTCATGTCATGCAGCTCTCAGTCACCTGACATTTACCATATGTGGCTTTTCTGTTGAGAAAGTCAGGCCACTCCTGTTCTAGATGCAAACTATCTGTCTTTCTACTGAATCATAGTATTTCCCTTCCCTATCAAAAATGATTTTTTTATTTTTAAAAAAATTAGCCAAGCAAGATAAATTTTCAAAAGTTACATGGGGCATTTTAAGAACACCTATTTGTACATACATATTAAATATTACATGCCAAAAACATCCTTGGTGTTTCCTTGGGGTAAGAAACCTACTTGTTCTTCCTTTATAATGTTGAAATTTAGATTCAGATGACACATCAGATTGGCAAAAGCAAAACATCTAAGGGAACAGGAACAGTGTAATACAACTGCTATTGCTTACATAGCATCAAGAATCAATGTCAAAAGTTTTCCAAGGTCATAAATCTACTGATACAAAGTCCAAACAATGTTCATTTTCTCATCACAAGTAGCTTATCCATTACAGGGGAAAGAGCAAATATCCACAAAAGACCTATAATCGTTTGGTAGAAATCTTGATGCAAACAAAGTCTCTGTTTTCACTCAGACTGCCTATCTTCCCCCTTTTAGTCTCCTATCCAGAGTGTCCACAGCAGACAGGTAGGAAACCTGTGGATTCCACCTATTGCTGGAATCTATCAGCCCCAACCTGCATAGCCAATGGTCAGAGATTCTAGAAGCAGTAATCAAGCAACCTCTGGGGCCAGGCTTGCATTGTTGGTAGTGTAACTCTGAAAATTCCATGTACACTAAAGTGACTATATTTACAAACAAACAAAAGCCAACATTACTCTGCATTTTTTCCTAAGCCATAAACTGTACAGCCACTTTTGTATGGAATAGTCTGTGTGTTCATATTTCTCTCTGCACTGGTGAAAAAGGGGATTGAACAGTGAAGCAAAGGATATGCATAGCTCTGCCCATGAGATACATCCTCTTTACAATTTAGTAGGAAAAAAGCCTGTATTACCCTCCCAACAATTGTACCAGATGGCCTAAAAAGCATAAGGCCGTTCTCAACCCTTTAACACAAACTCAAGGGAGGTGTGCCAACAGGACTGCAGCCAAAGCATAACTACTCAGAAGCACAGTGGAGGTGTATTAGTTTAAAACGAATACAAGGGAACAACCCTCTCCCCAAACACTGTTGAATGTAGTGTGAGTAAGCAATAGCTACAGGATGGTATGTGTCAGCTGGACAAGCAAGCACAGACATGGAATAGACAGGATGCAGAGACCTAGAGGACCAACGGGCTAGCTAGCATTCCTGTTAGAACAGTATGTTGTAAATATCACTTGTTCCTTTTATATTAGAAAATTTGCTAAATGTATTGGTCTATTCACTTTTAAATGGTTGCTTTATGAGAAAATTATAGCGATGCATTGTCAAGAGAAATGCTGCAGTAATGCTTTGGTGATCATCTAAATAGCATACTACATTGTGGAAGAATACTGACACAATTAGAAATGGAGTTTCAATGTTTTATTCAAGTTGGGGAATTGTTCATTTTAAGTGGTGTCCAGTACAGCATTTTGGGGTCTAGTTCCACACAGAAGAATGGAAGACTGAAGATGTACCCATTAAAACTGCTAAAAAAAAGTGGTAAAACAAAGTTCATTTTGTTTAATGCAATGCCACTAGGTGATTACGATTACAAAGACTTTTCCCTGCTTATGGCTCTGTTGTACAAGCTTTTCCATAATTAGTGCAAGGGAAAGGAATCACAACACAGGATGTGAATTTTAAGTAGTATTGGCTGAGTCACGTCAAACTTTCTACACGCCAAAGTTATACGAAGTGAACACTCTAAAGCACTCCAAGGACTAGCTGTTGGTGTAAAAAGAGAGCTGTAGGTGTAGGAGGGAGAACTAATTAAGACTTATATGTGGGTGATGCATCTGCCTAAGCATCCCCTTACCAGACAAGTTGAAGTACTTCATCATAGAATGAAAGCCTGATTTGTCCAGGAACAGGAAATTGGCTTTCCTGGGCACTATGATAGATTGACATTCTCAAAGCATGAATTTTAAATATGTCTTCCTTTACAGCAGCCATTACCTTAGGAAAAGGTAAAAGACAGAATCAGACCTTCATCTAACAGTTGGTAAGTATGGAGCTTCAAATAAGCAACATTCCCCGAAGGTCTGGAGGTGGAGAAGGTACTCTCATCCCTCTCTGAAAAGCATACTTTGAAGCTTAGCCTTCGTTCACCTGGTTCAACATGACTGACACACGGCAATAATTGCATCCCAGACATAAAACATTGAAAAGTACACTAAATTCGGAAGGTAGCTATGCTGTATAGTATTTCAGAATTAGTGATGGTACAATCCCTTTGTTTATGCTTCAAATTCCAGTCCTAGACCTAGTTTATGGCCGCCTGCATTGACATTCTTCCCATCCAGCAAAGCTGACAGTGTCAATTTGATACCTGCAAAATAAACAGTAGGAGAAAAGATGTAAGCATTTATACTAAGAAATGTGCAGGCATTTCACACAATCTGATCCAACAATACACCGAGAGTTGTTTAAGAACTGGGGATTTTGTCACCCCAGCCCTATTTAAATTGACAATATGCAGCTTATGTGCTACTTTATATGCAGCACAGCAGAGGTAGGTACCGTGTGGCCTTTCTGATTTTTACGCTAAAATTCCCTTCGATCTTCACCACAGGCTCTGCTAGCTAAAGCTGATACAAGCTGTAGGCCAAAAAATTTGGAGGGCCACTGGCTTCCTATTCCTGAGATAGACGTCACAACAAAAGTGTTTAGTGGTCACATGACTACCAAAAGTGCTGAGGGTCAATAAAATGTCCACCCACCACTCACAGAGTTATTCTCAGCAACTCTGTCTTTCAACTCGCCCTCTTAAGTATCACAGCTTTGATTAAGACAAAGGGCGCAATCTGGTTTGAGCAAATGTACATGAAAGAGCTGGGGAAGTTCTTTGACAACATGCCTGAATGAAGAAAGAGAGCCCATGTCTCTCAAAAAATGAGTGCTCCTCTAATCAGGTCAGAGTAGGTCAACTCCAGCCAGCAGTGGATGGAAAGGTGGCCACTCCACAAAGGCATTCCTCTTGCCTGGCCTGTTTTAATTGCCATCAACTTCAGAGCATGGTATTGCCATCTCCAAGGAGTCTGTTTAGCTAAGGACTGTGAAATGAGGCTTCTATCACAATATAATGAAAATCCTCCATGCTTACAGCAGAGGTATTTAATAACACCTCCACAGAGGCATTGCTGTTCATCATTCATTCATTCATTCATTCATTCAATTTATATGCTGCCCCACTAGCTCTCGCTCTCTGGGCAGCTTACAACATATTAAAATTCAACAATAAATACAACACAATATAACATTTGCTACAAACCTCAATAATAATAGGAATAAAATCAGTAAATAAATTAACAGGATTAAAACCAAAATAGAAAAAATAGAATTAATATTAAATACTATATACATATATAAAAATCCCAAAATAAACCATTAAAATTAGAAATAAATATCCCTCCTTTAAAATCAGGTTCCATTGGCAGCAGCATAATTAAGAGTTGTGTAATGAATGTTACAATATCTGAGAACTTCAAGGATCAGTCACTAGGCTGAAAAGTGATTAAACATTGCAAGTAAAGAAATAATGTATTTATTGCTGAAAGAATGTTTGGTTTGGAAAGAACAATGCAGTCCAAAACAATGCTATCTACACATACCTGGCTTCAGAGTCTGAGTATATCCTAAACCAATCAAGCTGGAATTATTCACTTTAGCCTGCAAAACAAAGTGAGTGTATTTCAAACTTTCCTCTTCTAAAGTTCTTGTTGCATAGAACACTTGCAGAACTGACACATCAAAGGAAGGAAATGTAAAGCACAGAATGCATGCTACTTGATTTCATGAATGGTTCTTTGAAATTGAAGTGTCACTGAACTCAGTGGGTTTACTTTTGGGTAAATGTACACAAGATCGATTCCTTAGTGATACTTATGTACGACTCTACCAGGGTTGGGAAATATATGGTGCTTCAGATGAGGCTGGAATGAAACTCCCCTGAACTCTCACCACTGGCTATATTGGCCAGGAAGGATGGGAGTTCCAATTCAACAATATTTGGAGAACCACATGCCCCCCTCCCCACTCCACTGGATTATACGAGCAAGAAGCTTTACAGCATTCAAAGCAAGATATGCTAGCAAGAAACAACCTATTTCCCCCCTCCCACTTCTGCTGAGTTTGTCCTCAGGGGGTCAGCAGAAGGCTGTTCTTGCTGTTCAACTAGCAGATGCAATTGTCAACCTAGATTGTTAGCCAGTTACTGATGCAGAGGCAACCACAGGAAAATTTTACTCTATGGATAAATGTCTTTCTGAATTTGAACCCAAAGCTCGGGGCAACTTTTATATAGTTCAGAATCCCCTTTCAGTGTCTCCACCAGTCTCCCAGTTCTCAGAAAGCCTCTGCAAAGCAGCCCTAACTGATGGAGTGGCCCTGAGGAAGTAGGACTTCACTTCCCACTCTTCAGAATATCTACAGGGGTGTGTCATGCATTATTCCAGCAAGTAAATCATAAATGAAGATATAGTCAACCACGCCTTGCCCTGCCTTCCTATATGATAGTAGCTTTGTCCTACCACCACTCCCAATTGCCCTCCCAGATGGAGCTTTGCTAGGTCCTGCCCAAGAGTGGCTCTAACAGAAAGGGGTCTCGCTAGCAGAGAATTGTTTTAAAGGAATAGCTCTACTGAGCCTGTGCGTATGGCTATCCTCATCTTCCTTCTGGTCTCAGGGTCCAAGTGTCTCCAAGGCAACATACGCCAGAAACATGTATAACTTTCACAACAATGCCAGTTTCAGCACACACAGAGGTCAGCGCTTTGGAAATTAAGCCTTATATTCGAAGGCTTAGTTTTGCTTCTGATTCTTCCCCAGGATAAAAAGGATGAGGAAACGGGATGTGCAGTTTTCATGAGCTATAAGGATGCATGTGATAACTGGGAACCAGAGTTTGATTTTTTTTTAAATCCGTGATTTTGTTTGGTTTTAAAAAATTAGATTTCTAGGACTCTTTCAGTCATGCAAAGAATCGTGACTTTAGGGGGGCAATCCCATGGTCCCTGGACATTTTTCACTTCCCAGTTTCAAGGCTGAAGACAGTATTCCAACTTCTGAGCTAGGAACTAGAGCTTCACCTTCCTTTCTCATCTCCTTGTAAGTCAACATGGAAAGAACTGCACTAACTGCTCTCTGAGGTCAAAAAAGCAACCCTGGAGAAGGGGGTAAAGGGAGTGTTTTGCAGGGTGGAGAGGAAATTGGAAAGCCCAGGATACAAAGTATCCTGAAACCACTCCAACCCTCCTCTTTTCCCCTTCCTAGATGCTCTAGTTGGACAAGTGCAACAATCCAGCTAGGGAAAATGCAGGTGGGAAGCTGGGAAGGTAAAGATTGTGTCTACCACTCCTCCTCCTCTGCACTGGATGCCCATAAGCCTCCACGTTCAGGAGCTTACCGGCAGCCTGGCAGAACTGCACCCTCAGTCTCATAAAAACCAAGCCTCCCACTAATCAAACATGAACATTCCGTTCGTCTTGTAAAAATGCCTCTACCAGCTCTTGCTCCTTGGACACTCCAAGCCGGCAGTTTCAGTTTCTCTGACTGAAGCCACAAGTGCAAAGACACAGGCTAGGCAGCAGTGTGCGGTTCTGCTGGAGCGGAGCCACAAATGCCAGAGGAGTTAGTTAAGGCAGAGGGTCAATACTGGAAAGGGAGAGTTGAAGACAGAGTAGAAAGGTACCATGATGGAAGGATGGATGGATGGATGGAGAAAGTGCCCTTGTATTTATATCAGCAGTTTGTCCTAAGTAGTATTATGTACTATTTCTTAAATTAATAAAATGAAGTAATCTAAAAAAGGAGCCAGAATCTACTCTCAATGTTCTAAAATGCTGTACTGAGTTTCAAATTAACATGTTTTCATCACCAGATTGATTCCACTGTTTAAGAAATAACAGTAGCAACTTGAATTAAATCAGGGTTTTCTTCTGGTGATTTAAATGTTTTATGTCACACACACTTGGATGCATGTTGCATATGTATCTATTATAATAGGTATATTCAACTATTTTGGTAGAATTCTACACCTGTAATACTTTATTTTATGTTTTATGGTTTTTCTTTTTGTTTGCTTTTGTTTTGATTAAAGTCAAATAAAATTAATACAAATAATAATGCAAATTAAACCACCTTTCTCAAAGGTGACAGTTGTTCACTGCAGGCAACTAGAAGCATTCTAAATACACAAAACTGCAGTGTTCCTTTATCCAACATGAACACTTTAATAAGAGCAGTTAGATGGTCTAAGCTTATATAACTAATAATATATTTTTAAAAAAATATATAAATGCAGACTTATATAACTAATAGTATATTTTTTAAAAAATATAAATGCAGAAAGGTAACATGCAGAGGGGAAAGCAAAAGGAAAGTAAAAGGTAACATTCTAAGAAACAGTATATGGTAAAGAATACGGGGACACAAGCATTCATGTTTTTTCTCTCAGTGTTTCTTCCCTTGTTTATTTTATTATTTATTCATTTAAAACTTTTCTAGACTGTCCCATTACCAAAGTCTTGGGACGGTTTAACAATACAAAATGTAAAGTAAAACACAGTGTCCTAAAAATTCATCAGTAAAACCCCAATTAAAGCAATTGCCCCTCACCTTATAAAAAAGCAATTCTGTAAAGCAAGAGGAGGCACCATATTCAATGCCATATTTTTAAGGCTCCAAGTGGTCTTGGAGTTTACGAAGAGTTAACAGTCATGAAATCACTCAAAGGACTGCCCACATGTTACTCACAGAGAAAGAAGCATCTGGGTCAATCTGATATTTGGCTGCTATTCCAAAGCGAGTGTTGCTATTTCCGGCTGTCCAAGCAAGATTGACAGCAGTTTCCAATTTATCATTCACCTTCTGATAAATGGAACCTCCAAATTCTGTCCCATCATTCCTGTAAGGAGAACCAGGTTTAAAATTTTATGGGAACCTAAACAGTGAAAGCTTTTTCACCATGTGCCACCAATATGACTGTGACTATGAAATCACTGACAGGCAGCACAAGTCTTTGTCCCAACAGCCAACTGCAAAGCACTGGAAGGTATTTAAAAATATTTGGAATGTTCCCTTACTTTAATAGGGCAACTATAGAAGTGCTCATGCCATCTTTCAAAAATGAAGAAAAACCCCTACTAGTCATCAAGACAAGTTATCACCTCCCTGCAGCAGTGCCCCGAAAGACTTCTGCCCTTTGTTGGGGTACTTTTTCCAACACAGTGTTTTCAACACTTACACATTAGTGTGAAGCTGGAATTCATCAGTCTTATAACCAACAGCAAAGTTGCTCTGAGTTATTCTGGACTTAGCTGTCTCAAATGTCATCTGGTAGCCAGCCAGCCAACCTTCATAGCCAAAGACAAAGGCACCACGTATTGAAGGACCCGCAATATCAAAATCCATGTCACAACCCAAGTTGATATGTTCCCGCTTGTATCCAGATTTAATTTTAGCATTCTTCTTTCTGAAAAGAAAACAGTATTACATGTTACTCTTTCTATATTATTCATTCTAAAGTTTTCCCCACATCTCCCCAAAGGTTTTCTTCTTCAAAGTGGCCCATTGGAAGAAAGGTGGCCTCAGAAAGCACTGAGCTCAGGCAAGTGAGGTCTCAGGCGGTCTCACCCAGAATGCCTCACTCTGAGATAACTCCCCCCAGAACCAGGCAATTGGGCCACACAGCACATTTTTCATAATATCCACACTTTCACAAGGACATGTTTGGATCATCATATCTTGGCTCACTGCATAAGCCTTGTGGCCAAGCAGATGCAAGCAAGTAAACAAATCGCCTCGACTCACCTATAGTTTCCCATGTCATCTGAGCTTGGAAATTACAGGTAACTGTTTCAGAAAAACCAAAGTATTAAACCATGCCACTGTTGTGCCAGTATGGATGTGTGAATTACCTCAAAATTTTATCTCAAAGCTTGTATCAATTCCATATCAGATTGCAACTTTTCTATGAAAATCTGGCTGTATTTTTGCGATATTTTTCTAAATGGTTCAATCAATTGTGCATATCTTTGAAATGCACACATTCTTCCCCCATTGGTAAAATGTACTTGTGCGCATTTTTCTAAAATACAAATTTTGTCATGCCCTTTTTTCAAATGTTGTCAAATATGATTTTTATCAACAAATCATACGGTCATCTTGGAAATGTAAGGACCTCTACTGCAGATTATGTCTGATTCCACATTCCAGAAGGTGCAAACTGAGGAAAATGAACTGAAACAAATGGCTCCTTTTAGGTATTCAAAAAAAAAGGTACAAAAACTCAACTTTTATTACAAGTAGTGATAACCCAGTGAATACATTATCATTGATCACTGCCTGGTTTGTGTGCTACAGGTGTATAATCCAAACTAGATGACTAAGATCTGATTTTCAGTTTACCACATTTCTACCTCATTACTCCTTGAGGTGAAATTTAAAAATCAATATCTGAATTTTACAACAAAACCAAATGCAAAGCCAGAGAGAGCAGAGCAGAGAACACAAGGCCAACACCCTGTTAGTGGAATAGCTGCTCCTTCAACATGACCTTCCAACCATGCGGGTGAGCCCAGGAGAAGTTAGTCATAAGCAGAGCAGACACAGCCCATTTAACTGCCATTCCGAGTCTGGCAAAGAGACAAAACTCAAAGGACTTTCAGGAGATCACAATTCAAGGTTCATCACCTACAAGTGCTATCAGTAATACACATTATACCCCACCAGGTCTTATCAAGCAACACTTTCACTCCTGCATTGAAAAGAACAGTGTCACTTAACCACATCATTAATTCAAGGGTGACTGGATTACTTCTAGTTTCCCTGACATTCAGTGAGAGGATGTGTTTATCTGAACCAACCAGCTGTGGCTCCTGAACAGGACTTTAAAAAAGAATTTACATGCAACGGAAGAAACCGCATTATGTGAGCTCAGACTATTTGTCCATCAAGCTCAGAAGTGCTTACTTTGACTGGTAGTGACTTTCTAGGATCTCAGGAAGAAATTCTCCCATCTGCTGAGATCTGATCTCCTAACGGAAGATGCCAGAAGGTGAACCTGGTGCCTTCTGTATGTGAGTACCCCCAGGCTACATTCCCATCCCTAGGGGAGCAGTGGTAGAGGGGACCAGGGCCATGGACACTTCTGCTAGCAAACAAGGAAGGCCACTCCCAGTCGCCTTTCTTCTCCACCCACCCTCCTCATCATCATGCTTGGAACCCACAAGAAGTCTCCTTGGCCATTTTCTTCTTCCCTTTCCAGTTCTATGGGGTATTGAACCTGTGTTCCTTGAATACCCAATCCCCTGGGAGGGATCCCAGAACGAAAAGAAGATGGGCTAGGGAGGTCCCAGCAGCCAGCTTGACATGCCTTTCTTCACAGAACACAGTGGGCAGGCCAGAAAAGTGGCTCCCAAAGAAGGAAACCCCTCCTCTGTGTGGCTCTGCGGCAGGACTTAGTGGCTCCTCTCCTCAGCCATTTCTGGCACATTTCTGCTGCCTCTTGAGATGGGTGGGGAGTTCCTTGGACATGAACCAACCCATGACAAGGAGAAATCTTAGTTCCAGTTCCCATTGCACAAGCATGTTCCTCCATGCCTGCTCAGTCAAAAATGAACAAAACTCCACTGCTCCGGTCCCTACCCACAGAGACCTTCTTTTCGTTGATTTCTAACATAACCTTACAGCACTCATTGCTCTGTTCAGTAACTAAGTAGTTTTGAAAGCACAGTTACTGCAACTTTGTTCCTAAGACCCAAAGCAGATAGGAAGCTAAGACATGCCACCGACTGTTGCATTCTTTGGTTTTTTTTAATTGCTAATAACAGGCACCCACAGTTTCTTCCTGGCTTGTTAAGGAAGCCTGAAGGAACAGCAGAAGTAGCTGCAAACCCAAATATGAAGGCCATGGAGTGACTGGAGACTGATGTGTGTACATCTTAATCAGACACAGAGGACACAAAACAAATACAGCCCTCATCTCAGGAAATGTGATGCGCTACTTTGAGCTGTGTAATGCTCTGACATCAGGGGTATTTAGGAAGGATAATAAAATGGACACAGAGGGGGACACAGAGAGGTGGGGGGAGAGGAATATTAATGACACATAATCTCCCAGCTGCTTAATCTTTCTGGCCCACACAACACACAGAAGAAATCACAGCAACCAGTCTTTCATTCCAATTCCATATAGTGTTACGGTCCGCAAGGACTGACATTAGAAAAAGAGGTTCCAAAGGGCACAACTGAGCAGTGTAGAATACGATGCTTAACTGGCAAGTGGTACCATTTAAAACTGACACTGGTGAACATCCATTTTTTGGCCTTGTAAGAACAATGAGTGCACTTTAGGCCAAAATTAGCAGCAACCATGACAAATTCGGCTATTTTAAATATTTTTAAATAGCATTACACCTAAAAACTTACTTTGATATAAAAGCAGGAGGTAATTTGAAAGAAGGGGGAGATATAGTTTGAGCAGATGCAAATGTTAAGTTACTAGATGCTTTTGTACTTCAGATGGGAAAGGATGTCAGAAAAAGGGAGCCAATCCTATGGCCTGTAGACACTGTGCAGGGCTAATGGGAGACTTTCAATTCCCAGCAGAGCTCTGACCTCGGAGGTTAGGATCTATGCCCTGATCCCCCTCCCACACCCCATAGCCCTGCCTGGCACTGGATGCTGGTAATCCTTTGGGTTTGGACACTCATGAGCATCAAGGACGCAATCAATATGATTGTGCCTGTAAGCAGCATCACAGCAACTAACACCAAAAAGTGTGATTCTGCCATTCAAAGACAGCCATTCCTTACCCAGTGTTAGGAGAAAATGAAGAGTCAAAGGTCAGCTTCAGTCCTTGTGCAAGCTGAACAGAAAAAGAAAAATCAACAGATGAAAACCAATCCATTTTGAAAGGAAATATTTGCTTAAATATTTAATAAATTACTATATTTTAATGGAACACTCACCTGATCTTCTAAAGTGATCTCTGTGCCTAACGTGTTGTCAGTGTTCCACTTCTCTGTGAATGTCAAACCATATTCTGTCCACCTGTACTTAGTTTCCAAACTTCCAGTAACTTTGCTTGTTTCTGTATTTGCTGATCCTGAGCTTGTAAATTCCTGTGAGCAACATGTTTATATACAGTGAGAAACTATTTACTATTCACATCGGCACCTTACAGAATTACTGGAAAAAAACAGATCCCCAAGAGCTTGTATGCTAACAAGGAAGAAATTTCCCTTCCATTCTCCCAAAGCCTTTTGTGTATTCTCACAGATCTCTTCTGTTAATTCTGAAGCAGTCAGAAATAAAAATAAACCTTGTTGAATGCTGTGCAGGGAGAAGTACTTTTCAGTGGTGGCACCATATCACCACCCATCAAACCCAGAAAAAAGTAAGAAATATCTGACTTGTTTCCCAGCATGGATCTTGGGAAAATGTTTGCGATCTTGCAGAATAAGGAATGAAATACCTTCAAATCCAGCATTTCAACATAATATTGGGGAATGTCCTATACTCCTAATGCATCTCCATTAGTCCCATTGCACTCCCACTACATGTGCAACCAGAATTAGCACATTCCAAAAGAACCCCAGCAATGCTCTTTCCCAGAACTGGACCCATCAGCAGCGCTGCTTCTGCAGGGTGCACTGACCTGCGCTGTTCCAGAAGCTAGCATTTCTCCTCCTTTACAATTGCTCCAAGAATCACTAGGTTCCCACTGTGCTAATGGGGAGTCTCATTAGCATCCAGGCAGTACTGGATATTTTTCCTTGCTCCAGTAAATGGCCCTGCAGTAAAACTCCTATATCTGAGATTCAAAACTAGCAATTGACCTGCTCCAGACATTCAGAGGCTGGCATTCTAGAGTGAGTTTCTCTGATCTGCAGATCCCAAGCTAAGGATCTTCAGATCCTAAATTATAAAAGGTGGCCCAAGGACTGCCTTCTAACACCCATTTCCTTTTTTCACAATTCTAGTCACTTGAAGGGCTAGAAAGTGCAGCAGCTCCCAAGCACCTTGTAAATGAGGCCAGAAACCCCTGCAACAGGCTGGCCTTTTCTTGAACTCCATGCAAGAGAGAGGAATGGCACATCAGGTTTTGTGCAAAAATAGAAAATGAAGTGGCTATCAGTACACCAGCCTGAAGCACCTCCCCTCACCCCAAATCTGCTCTGGTGGGCTGGGGATCTGCTGGAGTAGATTTTGGGGGTGCCTAGGCTACAGCAGGAGGGGACATCACCAAAAGAGTCCCCCTCCCATTCCACTGCTGAATGACTTCTATCACTGGGGTGCCCCTTTGCACAGAACCCTCCAATTTTAAGTGCTAACGAGGCCGGATACAGTGCCTTTTGGGTTATTTGAGCAGTAATGTAAGCTAAGGTTTACTAAGGCATATGTGCATATTTTTAATTTTTTCCTATTAATGTTTTTCCCCCCTCGGAGTAAAAAGCTATCCTCCATCTCCACTACCCCAACTTCAGTGTTTCCTATGTATCTGAATTGCTAGTCAGAATATAAAGTCACAAATGCAGCCCACAAACAAAAGTTTTCTGCTAATAAGCCACTAGCAAAAGATTAGCTGCATAGCTGCTCCCAGGAGAGACAAAAATATGTAATAAACCCAGGTTACTTTGTCTTATTTTTCTGGTGTTTGTGTTGTAACATGCTAAAGAACTCTGTTTTGGTAATGGTGGCTTGTCTGCTCCTATTGCCTGAGCTAATGTGATTTATAAATATCCCTGCAGCTGAGGGAAGTTGCTAACCATACAGGGTTTGCATTATTCCCACTCTGTGAGAGTAAAGACCTGCAAAGTTGTTTCCAAGGCTACGAAAGATAAGAGGAAAGGAATTATTTGAATATTCAAAATCAGGTCTGTATAAAAGCCTGGATAAACTCAACAGGATCTAAAAACCAGTGCATATCTATATTCTACTAGGAGGAACACAGAATTAGTAAGAAGGCAGATCAGTATTAACTTTTTGCACTCTTTACTCACCAGTCCATTTTCAGATTTAGTTTTCAAATCCAACTTTACCAAGCCAAATCCTAAAATAAAAGCCAGATCTGTGTTAGTTCCCATCCAGAGCTGAGAGTAATTTATCCTTCATAAAACTTCTGTGCAAGAGGAGTATTTAAGGAGCTACACCTATTTCTTTGCTTTTTCTCCACATCCATCCCACCCCACCATGTGGAAAAGTGAAGCCAGGTTGCTTCCCTTTGTTCACAAAGGACGCTATATATACTTAGCATATATTTTGTGTGTGTGGGGTGGGGGTGTGTATTAGATGTGGCTTGTGGCCATGCTTCTACAAACAAACTGAGATATCAAATATTCACATCTCTGTGAAAACAAATGTAGTGCAGGGTAGTCGTTTCAACTCCAGATCAACCTCTCCCAACCTGGTTTTCCCAGCACAGCCTGTGTTGGAGAACAGCTCCATCGTTCCCAGGCAAGATGGAGTCTACTGCATCTGGAGGGCACCAAATACAAAGGCAAATCAAGGCTGCGTTCCACAAGAATAGGAAGGGCCCTTCTTTGCGAGCAGAGAAAGACAGGCTGGCAGGGAGGTAGGTAAGTCTCCAGCAGAGGGGGAAAGGATGTTTCACACTCTTCCGGGCTCACAGTGAGGAGGGATCATGGAACCGGCTGCTGCCGCCAGGAAGCAAATGTGGGCAGCAACCGGTCACTTTGTCCTATATGCTGTTTGTACATGGGTAGGCCTTCTGTCTGCCCAAGGGCTTAGTTCTGTTTAAGACGCTCTCAGCAGTGCCATGCCAGTGGCAAGCGGAGCCAGTGGCAAAAGGGGCAGGGCCAAAAATAACATTGTCTTCTCATAGGATAATTCTACCCCACTTCTTCCTCTCTGAACCCAAGTTGGCTTGCATGATCCTTCTCCTCGCCAGGTTATCTTCACTAAATCAGCCTCATGAGGCAAGTTAGGATGAACGTCTTTGGCTGGTCCAAAGTCACTCGGGGAGCTTCAGAGCCAAGTTGGGACTGTAACGCTGGCCTCCTGGATCCCAGCCCAACATTCTGACCACTACGTTGCAGTGGCTTTGAAGCTTCACGGCCTTACTGCCGGTAACCCAGCCTTAGCAGAGATGTTTTAACCTCAGCAGAAGATGGGGAACCTGCACAAAAGCTGAGAAACCACAAAGAGGAATATAGCTGGATTGGGACCCCAGGGAGGACAGATTTGTCCTCCAAGCTGAGGTTCTACACATCTCCTCTTTTAGAATAAAGAGGGTGTTACAGAAGTACACTATCTTATGCCACAATCTCACAATCTGAGACAATCTTACAGAAACAATCCATTAACTGACTGCAAGCCTGAAGCTACTTATGTGGTAGGAAAGTCCAGTGAAATCCATGCAACTTTCATTTGGATTGCACTTTTAATCTGCAGTGGAGTTACTTGTGATAACTCCAATGATCAATAGCCAGAATAAGAGCAGAATCCTATGCATGTTTTGGTGGTAGAAGTGGGGAGAGAGAAGGTCCCAGCATTCCCCAGAGAGTCTAAACATACACAGGATGTTTGCTAAGCTATAGGGTATTCATCCATAACAAATGAATCCAAGATCAACACAAACTGTTGCAACACAAGTCTATAAGCCAGCATGAAATGTATTGTATAATAAATGTGTGCAAAGTATCTTCCCCCCCAAAAAAAAAGATAGCCATGCTGGTCCATGAGAAAAAGAAAAAATCAAGACCCATGCTAGATAATAGATTTATTAGGGCCAACAAAAATGTGGAAGCTTCTGAATTTGCCAGTGCTCTTATTCTGGTTGATGACACATAAAAGAAGGGGCTGGTGGGAAGCAAAAGACTGAAAATCTGGCCAGTTAGGGCCAAGAAGTCTGTAAGTTAGGATAGGCCCAGTATACAAATTAGTCAGTCAGTCAACGGTGTTGCAGGTATCAGATCACACTCCACAGCACATTTAGAGATGACGCTGCAGTGGATGAATTCCTCTTCTAGAAACACAAAGGCCAGCTGTAACTCTGACCTGACAATTTGAGTTAGACTCCACCACCACCACAGCAAAATGGTTTTCTGCCAGCTGAAGAGTGACTTTTCATCCCCTCCAACCACTTGGTAATATTCCCAACATGCAATTAACGTGTTTTACCCTAATCCCTGCTTTACTAATATAAGGATTGTCATGCTGCTTTGCAGGTCTGCCCTAAGCCAGCTCAGGAACCTGTGTGTTTCATCCAACGCGAGACGCAGAGCAGAGTTACGGCTGGCCTTGGTGTTTCCAGGAATGCAGATGAGCCACAGCTTTTCCTTCCCACTCCTGTCTGGTCAGAAGAAGGCCCCATTGCCAATGAGCCTTACCCTCAAAGGACTGCAGCCCAATGCGTCCCCCCCCCCCCCCGGCAGCACGTGCAGCCAGCCTGTTCAGGGGGCACAGCTTGATTTTATTTATAGACTGCACACTGCGAGACATGCGGGCACACATGCGTGCACACACACACAGTGGAACTGCCATTTGATTAGTGTGACTCAACAGCACAGGTACAGCCCCGAGAGGCATCTGTTTTCCCTTGGCAATATTTACCATATCCCTTGGTGAAAATGTCCCGAGCAGATTTTCCTAGGTCAGCATAAGCAGGGGGGACCGCCATTTTCTGCCAAAAAAAGAACACTGGAATTAACTTTTGCCAATAATCCAAATACCACCAAACTTTTAGTATTCTAGAAGTCACGTAACCACAAAGGGACTTATAGCATCTTCCTAATATTATGGCACTAGGAATCTTTCTCTTCGGTCACTGTTTTGTTTTACTGCTTACTCCATTTATTAGCCTGCTTTTTTTTCTGCTTGCAAGGAATCCAACATAGCTTTCCTGGTGGTCGTCCTCTCCCTTTTATCCTTGCAACAACCTCACAAGGGAGGTTACACGGAGAGTCCTTGACTGACCTGAAGTCACTCCGTCAGCTTCATGGCCAAGTGGGGACTAGAGTCTCAGTTCAACACTCCAAACACTACATCACACTGACACTATTAATAATGAACCACAGAGTTAAGCCCACAAAAAACAAAGCCCATAAAAACAGGCTTAATTCTATGCTAGATTAGTGACTGTTATTTGTAATGCTGGATCAGTACTCATTGGCTGAAAATGCATTTAAAAATTAAGAAAAGATAAAATATTCTACAGCTTTCGTTTACTACTCAGCTCTTAATACAAAGGGCTTCTCCATATCAACAGATCACAGTATTCTCCCAATATTTTAATTGTTAACCTGTTTTAATAGGCGGTTTTATATTGACATTGGATGCTGTGCAGCTGCCACTCATATTTCTATTTTTATTCTATTTTATTAATTTGTTATAAACCATCCCAAGATGTCTGTGAAGGGATGGTATAGAAAAGTTTTAAATAAATAAATAAACAAACAAGCAACGAAGTGGCTGGATATACATGCCCTTGAATACCACTTCAGTATATGTCACCTAATATTGATCTCGCTAATACACATTTTCTCACCCTATAGAACACAAATTTTCATTTCCTCTTTTTCCAAATCTTCCCGGAAGTGAGAGATGATGTATCATTTACTTAAGCATTTTAATCCTATGTTTCCAGTGATGGGAGAGGTTTCAAAATATTTTAATAACTAAGAAGTAAGAAGTAGTGTGGTAGCCCAAAGTATCCATCAGAAAAAGCACACACAAAAATCAAGCCATCGTAACACTGCAGCCGGAGCCAAGCCTTGTTACATGCGGATATGTAATAACCATCATTTTTTAAATTGCTCCAAACAGATAGGACCCACCCAAACCTGTGCTTGGCATTAAGAACTGGGTCCATCACATGCAATTAATAAACCTACAGAAATGCATTGTGAAATAACACATTAAAGTGTGTTGCTCTTCTCTTAAATGTCTGATATGCCAGTCTCTGGTGAACTTGTCTCAAGAGTGTGTTCCAAAACTGGGGTGCCATAGCCAAAAAGGACACAACCATGGCAGATCCCACTTCTTATTTGGATAAACACGGGAAAGGGCCTTCCCTACTTACTGCATTAATTACACAATATAGGGTACTAAATATTTCACCTTATTTTTTACACAGAAGGGTTAGGGTCAAGGTCAGAGTTTAAACAGACTCACAAATCCATTAATAAATTCACCAGCTCTGTGCAGCAGGCTGGGCATTTCACATGGCTTAGGGTGCAATCCCATGCACATTTACCCAGAAAAAAGTCCAAAACTCCTGGGATGGATGGATGGGGACTGTTGGGGATTGTAGTGCTTTTTCTCTTTCAAATTGTTCATAAGATTTAATTTCTTTTGCCAACATCCCTTCCTCTCTGCTTACAAACAACAGATGCTGAGGATGCATTTCTCCTTCCGAAGGCCTTACATATTTATTAAAACATTTTAAATTTGCCCTTCCTCCTTGCAAAGACCAGGGAGAATATAATTAAAACATCAAAAGCACACCATCAGAATAATAAAGTACAAAAGGAAGTAAAACAACAAACAAATAGACAAAATCAGCTAATTAAACCCAGAGAAAGAAAATGCTGGTGCCAGTTGCCTCTGCATGGGGGCTTTCCATCATTGGGGTGCTGCAGCAATGGCCCCTCCCGTGCTAGCAAAGTAACACAGAATAGTTGGGTTGGAAGGGGCCAAGACGGTCATCGGGTCCAACCCCCTGCTGGTGCAGGACACCACGTTACACCATCCCACTCAGATGGCTGTCCAGTCGCTACTTGAACATGCCTCTAGTATGAAAGCGTCTACAACTTCCCTGGGTAATTGGTTTCATAGTCACACTGCTTTCACAGTTAGGAAATTTTTCCTGATATCCAGCCATAATCTGGTTTCCTGTAACTTAAGTCCATTATTCCATGTCCTGCACTCCAGAATGGATGAGAAGAGATCCTGCCCTCACTCTTTGTAACAGCCTTTCAGGTACTTGTAGACTGCTACCATATCACCCCCTCAATCTTCTCTTCTTGAGGATGAACATGCCCAGTTGACTCAATTTTAGCTCACAGGGCTTAGCTCTCAGTCCAATATACCTGAGATACTTGGAGAAGTGCTTCCTCTAACAATCTTATGTCATGGACAAGCTGGGACAGAGAGAAGCCTTCCTACAGATGTTGGTGCTGCAAAGCTTGTAGGGCGTCAAAGGTAAGCACCAACATCTTGAATTGGTCTGAAAACAAAGAGGCAACCAGCTCAGCTCCTTCAGAATTGATATGATAGACTTCTTACTGGTACAGCCTGATGGATGACTAACTGCTACATTAGGCAGTTACATTACATTTGAAGCTGATGCTTCAAAGTCATCTATTCGGAAGAACAGCCCCATGTACAACGCCTTACAGAGATCCAAATGAGGTTCCCCCAGCAAAAACCAATGTGGCCAAACTATCCCTTGTTATTTACAGTATGAATCATCTTACTTTTGCCAATGGAACAAATGTACAAATATATCATAGAAGTAAACGTGGACATTCCATATAGCAAAGGGCAATATCAAAATATGCAAAGGCTTTGGAGTGATCATCGCTACTGTGCTGCTGCTTATTTTGGCTCCACACCAGAAACAATTTGTTCTTCTCCAAGAGCAATACCAATGCCCAAATATCAGATAGGTAGCTTAACTGCTACTTCTGGCCTGAAGCGCTAAGTGCAACAAGCTGCAGCATGCCAAAACAGCATGCCGCTGTTAGAGGACTCAAGACTCTCTCCTTTCGCTTGAGTTGATCTACTACCTCAAACAAAGGAAGCATTGCAAAGAAGCACAGTAGGCCTGCTCACACAGCCAAGGTTCCTGAGACTGCATTAGACAACGAGGATGGGGGTGGAGAATGAGAGCACAAAACTCCTTCAGATGTTAACAAACCCTTCTGTGACCATCTCCAGGGATTCCCTGAGGCTGCCCCCATCTTTGCCAACTTTACCGCATTCCTCCATAAAGTTAAAGCAGATGCTCCTCAATTAAACAGATCTTTAGAGAGGGGAAGAATGCCCAGTCAGGCAAACCTGTACATCCAGTACAGTGACTTTTCTGTGTCTCTAAGAGTCCCAAACTCAACGCATGTCAATTCAATGGGCTAAACGCAGTTATATATGAAAACCAGTTTGCACCGGCCCTCTTTCCTTGCAATAACCGCTGCTCGACAAAGCAGAGAATTTTCAGAATTCCAGAGTTGCCTCCACATGCTGTCCAGGTTGCAAAGCCAGAAATTCCAGCTCTGAGTAGGTGATTCCCAGGGGTTTCCTTCAGCAATGCTGTCCTTTTTAAGCAAGTTGACCACTTCCTGCATAAACAGCATATGGACCTGCTCCCAGCTTTTCTGTCTAGCTCATGCTACAGTTAAGGCAGATTGCCTTGACTCCAACCTGTCGCCACTCCATTCTAAAAGGTAGCACTGAAGAATGCCAAGTCTGCTGTATCAGCTTGAAGGATTTACAAGCAAGCCTATCGCAGCATGGAAATTTCATCAGTAGCTGAGTGATGAATTAACCATGACATGCCTCCTTGACACAATAGTCTAAACTATGGCTGTAGAACAGTGGGACATGCCTAAATCCCATCTTATGCAATTACTGAAATTAGGCAATATGAAAAGCTAATCCCAGGTTTAACAGGAAATTAGTTCTAAAGCAACTCTCAGTTCCATGAGGAATCAGCTGTCTGATACTGCAATCCTCAGAATGTATACTCAGAAATAAACTTCAATTCATTTCATTGGCTGTATGTCCAGCCCAAGTAAACATATATAAGATTACAGCCTGAAACTAGTGATACAGAAGAATCCTGTTCATTTCACATTCACCACACTCGCAATTTCAGAATCAATATGTGAACTCAAATACCGCTATTCTTTGGCACTTCTCAGAATTTTGCAATATAGCCTTCTGAACAAAACACGCACATATTAGGGGAATATTCAAATAAAACACATATACTGGCAAAAAGGTACCAACAGAAACTTAATTTCAAGAAATACACATACTAGGGGGAAACTGCATCCAAAAATTAGGATATTATGAGAAATGTGCTCAAAACATGCATATGGCTTTTCATAGGGACTTTAAAAAAACATGTGGAAACATTTTAGTTCATTCTTAGTCTCCAGAGACTAAGGAAACTGGAGAAAGGGAGAGAAACTAAAATGGAGCGTTTCATACATTCCTGTTTCACAAGCACAGGGCAGTGTTCTTTGTGGTTAATCTTAATAGCAATATTCACCATCAAGGAAAATACATGTGCTTCCTTTTTGCAAGACCTATTCAATCATGTTAGGCCACTGTAGCTGAAAGAAAAGGCCTTTAACTTTCACACGTTGTGAGGTCAATATGCTGAATGAGTGTTTTTTAAAAAGGAGAGGAGTTAAGGGTATCCTAAGCGAGTTGAATTCATCTACAACTCCTGGAATATCAGAGTATGAACTCTGACTGGGTCACAAGTGAAACTGAATGTCTGTGTCTTATATCCCAGCTTCGCAGATGAAAAAGAATCACATGACTCAATCCCTGTTCAAGGATAGTCAAGACAGAAATAGCAGGACAAAATGCAAGTCAGTGTTAAGTGCTCCTGCCATTGCAATACTGACAGAGAGCTTTGCTCAGACTTGTGTCTCCCCAGGATTCTGGAAATCATACATCAATTTCAATGTTTTTTAAAAATTGTGGAAGACAAAGTCATACAGATGTAGTCCCAGATACTTCCCTGCAATTATTCATTCAGCATTTTTAGTTTATATGACAGTTTCCTCTCTTTTTTGTCTCTTAGCTGCAGGGTCAATTTTGGTGAAAAATCTGTCTAATGTCTGTCTAAGATCTGTTCTTGTCACCCTCATTACCACTCTGCATGTTCTTTTTACCACCATGTTTGCTCTGCACTTTCTTTGGAGCCACTATTCAATATTATTGAATAATACTTTTCAGTACTGTATGTGCTAAAAAGCACACAAAAAAGCTTCACAGCAAGTGACCACAGGTCTGTTTGCGACCGCGAGCGAGGAAGATGGCTGCAATCGCGATCATGGTCATCACCCGATGCGGAGTTCGTGAATGGAGGCAAAATTTTTCTGAAATTTTTGTTCATGAACCGATTTGGTCGTGAACTGAGGAGTTCGTGAAACAATAACCTCCCCCCCACCTAGGTTAGTGTTCTCTACTTTACTGTACTTTGTTACTTCGTTTCAAATTTTTCTGATTAAAAAAATATTTACAGAACAGATTAACCTTATTTACATTGAACCTTATGGGGAAATGTGACTTGGTTCAAGACCAATTTGGGTCACGACCAGAGTAGTGGAACAGATTAAGTTTGTGAGCCAAGGTACCACTGTATCTCAGATATGGATGCCAACACTGGGAGTGGGGGCAGGGGAGAGAAATACAGCAACACTCTTTTCCTATCCTCCAGAAATGCCACTACTTTCCCTGTTAGAAAGGATAATATACATGTGAAGACAGAAACTAACCCAAAATATTGTGCTTAAATTGCTTTAAATTGAATTTTAAGACATTTGCTTATCCTTGTTTTTATGAATGATTATAAGTAGCCAGTTTTGGTAGAAAGGCAGGCTACAAAGCAAATCTAAGCAAAAATGATAAACATCTAACAGGAAATTGTGAACTTCTACTCAGAGTCTCGTCAGAATTCAAATTCTTTCCGTTTTCATTAGAGTCCAGCACTTTAACAAGTTGAACTACAGACTGCATCTTGAAACTAATACATTTATAAAGGATGAGACATTGTTTCCTAAGGTTATTGTTTTAATCATTTCCAAAGCAGGAATCTTTTCAAACCATGTGATGCAACATCTAAACTAGAAACATTATAATATAGCCTAGTGTTGAATATACATACTTAAGACCTTTCCTTAAAATAAATATAAACATAGATAGTACAGAGATGTAATACCTCGGCAGTGTTCTGGATCCTTGGTCTTGGAGCATTTAAGTCACAATCCTATGCATGTTTGCAGAGAAAAGAAGTCCTGCAGCTCCCGGCATTCTGTGATTTTAATATTCTATACCAAGAGGAATGCTCAAGACTTGCCGAAAAAACCCTTTTGAAATATTTTTTAATCCCTAGTTCTATAAAGTACAGCTTTCTATGCTGCCAAGATGTTAGCATAATGGCATTTCGCATGGGAAAGTCAAGGATGATCAAGTGGCTACCATCTCTTTCAGGAGTGAGAAAACTTTTCCCTATGAAGGGCTATTGTCCAACAGGAGAACTTGGCTGGGGGACGTGGTTGATGGTACGGAAGTCAGAGCCTACAGGGGCTGAGAGTGAGCAGCACTGTATCACTCCTCCTCAGTGCCTCCCCATCCTTTCTCATGTCCACGCACACACATGCGCACACGGACACACAAAGTAGATGAGGAAGTGATTCCCAGACAGATATCCAGACACCACCACAGAACACAGAGTATCGGTAGCAAATAAATAAAAGTTTGGTTTAAAATATTTACTCTCCCAAAAGAACAACATGTCATACTGAGGAAATTATGCAATTATTGGCAGAATTACCGTGGATTATAAAAAGTCCCTTAAGCGAAGTGTTTAAGCAGATCTCTCCTTCCCATCTCTATGGGGGGGCTGCATTTTAATGGAGCACTTTGGAGATTACAGAGACACTGCCCACATGAGAAATATTCTACTGAAAGGACTGCCCTAAAACTAAACCACATCACCACTGCCTGCCTCTTGGCTGAAAGAGCGATGAATTATACAAATGGAACTGGGAAATAAGAGCCTCGTGGTTACTTCCCAAAGAGATCAATATCTAGCTCTGGAAAAGTGTATATATAATCTGTGAATGGCTACATGAGTCTGCCTTGATCCTGGGATGCCTGTTTGGAAGCTAGCATATGTACTGAGAAGCGGGCAAGACACGCAGGACAGATTAAACTATTATTTGGTTGAGTGGCTTTCAATCTACTTCAGTTTTCAATCTGTCATTCCAATCCAGTTAAGGTCTTTGCACTGGCTTCTGCACACATATCAGAATCTGCACACATTTTCTGAATCATGAACTGTGAACATAAATCTGATTTGTGCATCTGAATGCAAATGCCATCTCTGCACTGCTCGCAATAGGATGTGCATTTGAACATGCAACCACTTCAGCCAGTACTTCATCCACTGGCCACACAAATACTTGTTAATACTGTGGGTGGAAGATTCACACAAACTGTGAACTCTACCAACTCCTGCAGTTTGCGAATGCCACCAGAATTCAGCCTAGCACAGTCTACACTACCTGGTACTCTACAGATGTGTACTACAATTCCCATCATCCCCAGCCAGCCCAACATATCTGGAATGCACCCAGGTGGTACAGGCTGATCTCTACCTAGTTACCATCATCAGTGTTCAACCATCAACTGAACATAAATACAAAGTAAGTCAAATTTGGAAAGAATTTATTAGCCTGCCAAAGTTAAACATTTGTATCTCATTAATGTCACTGGAAGAATAAAGGACACATCCTTTCAGTCTTTCCCATGGTAAACACTGGAATTTAAAATTGCTTAGTTTTGCTATGATCGAGCCCTCAGATTCTGAAGATCTGTTAGCTGGTGTTGTTTTTAATAGGATAGTAAATATCGAGTCATGATTCAGTCATACCTAAGTAAGTCCTAGCAACTTGAGTGGGAAAAATTTTTAGTTTTCTGCCCAGTGAAATCATTGACACCAAAAAGCAGTTAATTTTGATTAGATGGTGTCCATAGACTGTATTTGAAAACTTAAATCCTATTTGCCTCCAGACACCTTTTAAGATAGGCCATTTTCTTCACGGCTACAGAATTGCTTAAATCCACTAGCAGACATGCGACATACAAGACTTCTGGCCAAGCCTGGAGTCTCTGCCCACGCACCATATTCACCTTCTCCCTACATATGTAAGGGCAGCAGGCAAGGAAATTAAAGGGCACGTGGAGGGCAAGGAGCAATCCGGACAGAGGAAGCTGAAGGCAGCCTAAAATGGAACCAGCATCTGCTCTAACAATCTGCTCCGCGAGCTACACCAGTCCGTGCAAACCACACGCACCTGCTGTCTCAGGGCAACGGCGGCGGTGCACAACCTCGCCGTTCCCCTGGCTCGGCCCGGCGGTGCCCAGGAGCGCGCTCCGCATTCCTGCGGAGGCCTATTCGCGGAGCGGGCGAGGGCACGCGGGGCCGGAGACGGAGAAGGTCACCCCGCGCTCTGCGCGGCTGAGCGCAGAGGAAAGGCAAGCGGAGGCTCCTCGCGTGAGAAGCCCTCCTCCTCCTCCTCTTCCTCCTCCTCGCCGAATTCCCGGAGCCACGATCTGGGATGGGGAGGCGAGCGGATGGCGCTGCTTTAAGAAAGTGCCGCACAGCGAGCCGGGCAGGTCTGGAAAGGAAAAGCGCCTCCGCCTGCGGGCAAAGGATGCGGAGAGAGAGAGGGTGTTTTTTCCGAGGATTAAATGCGGACGCTTCAGGGATGGGAGGAGGAGGATGCCCGCCGGGAGCCTCTTCTTCCATTCCCTTCTAGCATCCTGATATGATGATGGATGATAATGACGAAGGAAGGAAGGAAGGAGGTGGGCGGCCGCTCGGAGCCCTTCTGGGGCCTGCGGCTCCTCCACCAAGCCGCGGGCGCGGCCTGGAAACAGAAAGGGCAGGGCGCCAGGGGTTGTCCCTGGAGGCCAAGGCGCTGTGGCCTCGCCGCAGCCCGGGATGCCGCCTCCCAAGGCCTGCGGCGGGGGTCCTGCGCCCCCTCATCGCCCGGCATCCCTCTTCCCTGCGGCGGCAGAAATGGCGCAGCAGCCGAGCCTCGGTGGGCGCCCCAGCGCATCTCCCCGACACCCTCGCCGTCCCTCTCCCGGCCCCGCGGCAGGCCCGGGCGCTGCGCCGCCACGACGGGCCTTACCGTGCTCTCGCGGTCCTTGCCGTGGCTGCAGCAAGGCTTCGGGTGAGCGACAGCTGGCGCGGCGTCGTCGGCGGCGGCGGCCGAGGAGTGGAACGGGGCGGACCTTCCCTGCGCGGAGGCCAGCATGGTGGCGAGAGAGCCCGGCGCCCGGCGCGGTCTGGCACGCAGCAGCCGGACCCGCCCCGGCAGGCAGAGGACGTGACTGCTCCGCCGTCGGGCGCCCGCGGCTGCGGATAGGCTGAGCAGCCCTGAGACGGCTGGGCGAGGCAGGGCTTGCCGCGCAGCGAGAGCGCCTGCACCAATCCGCGGCGGCGGGCGCCTCTTGCGTCTCGCCCGGGCGTGCGGCTGCCTAGCGCGGCTGCGCTTGGCCGATGGGTCAGGCTGATGCATCATCGGAGTGGTTTATCGCGCTGCCGTGACGGAGGTGGCCTGTACATTGCTGCGGGGTTGAAAAAAGGGCGCGGGGGAGAGTAGGCTCATCCAGAGCTCCTCGGCAGTGTGGGCACCGAATATAGGGCCGGGCGCTTGCTTCCAAGTAAAAGGGGCCACTTGCTGGAGCGCAAACGAGAGATCGCTTTTCCCAACTCCATCACACATGACTGGATTTAAGTTACATTTCATTCACGGTTCCCTTTTCTTGCAATTCCTGGTGGCTGTATCCCATGTTGATCGTATTTGGAGTAGACCCACTGCAGGGAATGAGACTTAAGCCAGATCAGGATTGGAGACAAGCCTTGATCCTGATTTGACTGAAGAAGCCTCCACCAAGCAGCACCTCAAAAACAGATCTTGGAGACTGCCCAAAGCAACTTGGGAGGTCTTGGCGCTTAGGAGCTGTTGTGGTCACCCACTACTGTGCAAGGGACCTTTGGGTGCCAGATGGCCTCACGGGGTTTCCTGTCCAACATGATAAGCAGGGTATAAATGAGGGAGTTAAGTCTGTATGCGCACAAGCCATATCTCTGGACCACAGGGGGACTATACGCTGAACCAAAAGACCCACAAGCCTGCTTGTATCTAATTTGTGCGTAGAGTGGAGTCACTACCCTAGAAGTTGAGGAGCTCCTCAGGGCCCTGGACATTACAAAAGCACCTGGTCCTGACAGGCTACACCTTAGGGAATTGGCAGGGATGCTCTCACATCCATTGGCCTTCATTTTTGAGGCCTCATGGAAATCAGGAGTTGGACTGGAGGGCAGCATCAGTGGTCCCAATCTTCCAAAAAAAAGTAGCAGAGGAGACAAGAGAAATTACAGGCCAGTTAGTCTAATATTAATTCTGGGAAAGACAATGGAAAAGACCATAATAAGGACATCTAAGGTTTCTAGATAGGGAAGGAGGTTGGCAGCCACACAACATGGCTTCCACAAAACTAGGACCTGCCACATGATCCTTGCAGAATTCTGCAACAAGGATTTGAGGTGACTAGACGGAAGGGACATGGTAGATGGGTTTACCTGGATTTCAGCAGGGCATTTAACAAGGTGCTGCATGATATTGAGAAACTGATGACCTTTGGAATAGATCAATGTACTGTCCTATGGATTAGGGCATGGTTGATGGACAGCAAGCAGATGGTGACTATTAGTGGAGAACCATCAGAATGGCAGTCGGTGACAAGCAGAGTCCCCCAGGGCTCAGTTCTGGGACCAGTTTGTTCAACCTCTTGAACAGAATCTTCAGTGACCTGGAGGACGGGGTAACCAGTCTGCTGACCAAATTTGCAGATACCTAAGTGGGGGTGGTGGCCACAACTGGGAAGCAGGTACTCCAGATCCAAAAGGATCTGGACAGACTGTGGAAGTGGGCAGGAGAGAACAGGGTGGCGTTCAATGTGGATAAGTGCAAAGTCTTGCACTTAGGACGCAGGAATAGGTGTCGCAGGTACAGGATGGGAGACAAGTGGCTGGAGAACAGCATTTGTGAAAGGGATCTCACATAACAGGTTAAACATGAGCCAGTAGTGTTATGCAGTGATTAAGAAGGCCAACGCTACCTTGGGTGTATAATCAGAAGCATGGTTTCCAGATTGAGAGAGATGTTAGTATTGTTCTATAAGACTCTGGTGCACCCAAAACTGGAGTACTGTGTTCCAGTTCTGGGTTCCACATTATAAGAGAGACATTGCTAGGTTGAAATCAGTTTAGTGCAGGGTTACATCGCTATGTGACAGGGCGTCACACAGTAGAGGGCTGTGACCTGTTCTCCCCTGCAGTGGAGGAGGGGACACAGTCCAGTGGGACAACGCTCAAGAACTGGGATGGATGTCAGGAAGTATCTCCTGATAGTTAGGATACAGAATGGGCTTCCATGCGAGGTGGTGAGGGCCCCATCAGTGAGGTGTTCAAGGAAAGACTGGGCAACCACATGTTGGGTATTCCATGAGCACAGCCAGCTGGAGCCAGGGGTCAGACTAGATGGCCCAGGAGGTCCCTTCTGACTCACAATGTTTCAACTACTTTTGCTATTCAGACTGAGAAGAGTGTGCAGTAGGTGGGACAGGTTTTCAGAAGTACCCTATTAAAAGTGTTGCCTAACTCATTTTCTGACCCATGGACCGTGGACACATGGAAAACGGGTTTTAAATGCAACATCTGTCAGTCCTGATAAGCAGGGATCCTCCCATCCATGCTTCCCTGCAACTGGCGTACACAGGCATGCACCTTCCAATACTGAAGGGAGCACATGGCCATCGGAACTGGGAGCCATGGCTACTGTTGTTGTGTGCTGTCAAGTTGTCTCTGACTTATGGTAACCCTGTGAGTGAAGGCCCTTCAAAATGTCCCGTCCTGCATTCATCAACCATGAATACAGACTCCATGAATGTGCCCAGTCCCATTTAAAGACCTGTAAATTGTTGGCATCACTCTATTTGCAGGCAGCAAGTTTCATTGTTTAACTACATGCAGGGTGCAGAAGTACTTCTTCTTATCTGTCCTCAGTCTTCCTTCATGCAATTCTAGGTTCTAGTATTATGAGAAAGAAAGTAAAACATTTTCTCTGTCCTGCTACTGAGCAGTTAAACATGGCATTGTCCAAACCACATAAAGCCTGAAGATAGAATTGCTGACCAAGGCAAAGATTCCAAGAAAAATGCTGATAGCACAATGCTTTTTTTAAGGCCTAGTCAAAGATCAGAAAAATAGTGTGCAAGCTTTCACATTCTTCAGAACTGTTCATTAGGCAAGATTGTAAGCAAAACAGAGAATATCATGGCTAGGTGTTCATAAGCAGGATCCTGCACATGTAGATACTAGAACTTAATATGTCATATTATGCTAGGACTTTATTTTCCAAGGGTACATACTCCACAACTACTAGGTAAAACTTACCAATTTTGGCTTCTGCTGATTTTAAAAATCTAGTATATCATCCAAAATTATCTTCCCCTTGTCAATATAAAAAGTTTCATTCTGGTTCTGCTTCCACCTGCCAAAGAACCTGTGCATTTTGCTTTAGGATGGAGCAGCCTTGCACAAACAGCTTGATTTTGTCTTTTTGAAACTTGGGGAGGGGATGTTTCCCACCAGCCTGGTTGCTGAATGAAAGGGAAGTTTGTTTGGGGTGGGGTTGTAGCTCATCAGAAGGGGAGGTTTAACCTTTTCTTCCCAAGCTGTGACCCTTCGATCACCACAACTCTGCAATATGGTTCTTCAACAGTTTCAGTTGGCACCATTTTAAAAGCCTAATTGCTATGCAGATGGATTGAGAAGGGAGGTTGCAGTATATAGCCCGGAGAGGTTAGCCATTGTAAAGGGTTAACCCTCCCCCTCTCTGGACAAATGCTCCTTTGAATGCAACAGTTTACTTATTTTCATTTATTTTATTTAAAGGTTCTATATCTCACCCTTCACAATGTCTCAGGGTGCTGAGACCGTTGCTGGCCGTAAAGGGTTTTAATAAGTCCAATTGCTGCATGGGCAGGGGCTGAATAGAAAGGCTATCGATGAGATGGGAAGACCCTCAGGACTACCAGAGGCTCCCCGAGCCTTGCAATGGACCAGCCTGTTCTGCACACCCAGGCTTCTGGGGATTTGGAGCTCAGAGGCTCCAGAGGGGCTGAGAAACCCTCAGACGCCACCTCTGGAATGCTGAGGGCCTTCCCTACAGCATTTATTTCTCCAGGACTTGCAGAAGGCCACTGGCTGGCTGAGCCAAAGGACAGAATGGCTCCTCCCCTTCCTCGCCCAGAAACCATCAGGAAACCTTCACCGTTGGCCAAGGACAGCATTCCCCAACACAGCAGAAGGCAGCAAGCTAGCTTAGGGGTGTGGGGCAGGCTGCCGAGCATGGGCAGCTCTGTCCAGTGACACCAGTCCTGCCCCCAGCTTTGCTGTGCAGACCAGCCTTTTCACGTGACCTAGCGATGAGGTCTCACGCTCACCTTGAGTTGTCTCTTTCCTTCTAGCCATGCTGGCTGATTCCCCTCCCACTGGTCAGTTTTGCTGTTCTTACTAACAGACTCTTTAATGCTGATCCATTTGTTTGTCAGCCACTTTGGAAGCTGGGAAATGCCTACATAGTTTTGTCCAGAGAGGTGCTTCCCCACTTAATTGTTCAAGGCTGAAGCTGAGGAGGCAAACTCATGGATGAGAATAGGAGAGGCAAAGGCACTGGGGCAGAAGCCTTCCCCCAGGGGCAATATGAATATAGTGGACCTGCATACAGACACACTCCCCTTGGGATGTATGAGGCCCAATTTCTTTGGCAAGGGCTGTGGCAGCAGAGTCCACTCCCCACACAAGGGAGTGTAAGGTGGTCCTGGGAGATGGGAAGCTAAGTGGGAGTCCTCTTCATCGAAACAGAAGAATTGCCATGCTAGGTCAGACCAGTGGTCCTTCTAGACCAGCTGCCCTCACCCCCCTGGAAGTTCAGTGAGCAGAAGACAAGCTCCTTCTCCAGTTCATGGACAGGTATGCTAGCAAGGCTGCTTCTGCGCCGATAGGAGCTCATTGTGCGATATTGCTGCATATCAAGCTTCTTGCTTCAGACATTTTTCCTAAAGTTTGCTAGGCATGACCTAGTGGAGGAGGAGGCGGGCCTTCCCCGGTGGCGGTAGCACCCCGACTGGAATACGCTTCCCAAAAAGGTTCTTCAGGCACTGACTTTATATTCTTTATGGCACCAGGTAAAAACCATTTTATTCGCCCAACATTTTAAGGTTGAAAAAAAATTAATTTGGTTTTATCAATATTCTCAGTCACATTTTGTCATTGTATGTTTTGAAGTGTACTTAGGGTTTTTTATATTGTAAGCCATCCTGAGACAATTGGATTGTGTAGGACGGGATAAAAATAGGGTAAATAAATAAATAAAAATAAATTGTTCAAGGTGAGCTCTGGGGTGGCCACATTCTGATTCATAACTCACAGAGTCCTTCCTCACCCAGAGATCTGGACACTGGGCAGTGCATGCGTGGGGGCTTGTTGAGAGCGGTCTTCTGCTGGAATCTGCCTTCCACTGGCAAAAGGGCTGTGCTCATGGGCAGAATCCAGATTTATCTGGGATCCCCTGCTTTAGCAGAAGTGGACTTCCCCACCTAGGGCAGCCCCTGAAAACTGCTACACAGGGAATCATGGGACTCTGCTGAATGTTGTGAGCTGCGGTGAAGAGCAGAATAGACCCCCCTGAAACTTGGCATAAGATCCTTCCATTAATGAGCTGTTCTTCTTGTGGAAGACAGATTCTGGATCCATAGAAAGTACCTTTTCCCAATGTTCCCCACAATGCCCACTTTTCTCCCACCCCCTGGCTCACTGCATTCAGCAGAGTCTCCTGACCCCCTGTGTATGATTTTCAGGGGGTTGCCCTGGGGAGAGGTGGGCAAGAGTGTCTGCTTCCTTCAGCCAGTTGCAGATTTCCAAATCTGGACCCAGAAGCTGATTTATAGTGCTCCAAGGGTAGCTGGACCAATGGTCAACTCTGTATAAGAGTGTGTAGTATTTTTGTGTGAAAATGCATGGAATGCCCCTACTTGGTTCAGCATCAGGGTGGTCTTAGGACTGGGAAGGGGAAGTCACCACGGGCTATAAGAATTCAGTCTCTTCCCAGGTGCCCTGTCTGTCTGGTGACTAATCTGGAGTGTTTGCATCCTGTGTTGGGCCAGCAGGACAGACTGAGGATTCTCCTGGTATACCATCCACCCTGCCACCATCTGCCTCACTGAGCTGAAAGAGGTCTCAGATGTAATACTGGAATCCCCCAAGCTATTGGACAAGTTCATGCATCGATGTACACACTGGATTCTAGCCTATCCTGCCTCATAAAAGTCATTGAGGGAACAAGGGAAGTGACCAATGTCTCTTTATGACAGGGAGTGATCCTATCCTGCCTGAAAGAGGCAGCAGTGGGACCATTCCTGAAGCAATCCTCCCTCAGCCCAGAAGATCTTAACAACTTTGGGCTGCTAGTAAAAGTTTCTTTCCTGGACGAGGTTCTTGAGTGTGTGGTTACCAAGCAGCTCTGGGCACTCTTGGATGAGATTGATTACCTGTATTCATGTTGTTTGGGGTTCAGGCCAAGGTTTTGCACAGAGGCAGCCTTGGTGTAATGACCTATGCCAGGCGATGGATGGGGGAGTGTGACCCTGTTGATATCACTGGCTCTTGCAGGGGCTTTCGATGCCATCAACCAGGGCATCCCGCTGGGGTGAGTCTCATGCATTGTCCAGCTACAGAAGGTGGTACTTGGAGAATGGTGTCCAGGCCCATGGATTCCCTAGCATAGAGTTCCTCTTCATGTCCACCATGATATTTAACATCTACGTGAAACTGCTGTGTGGGATCAAAGAGAGTTCCGAATTTGTTGACATCATGACACATAGCTCTAGTTCTTCTTTTCATCTTCCTCAGGTGAGGCTATGGACATGTTAAACCAGTACCTAGCTGTGACAATGGACTGGATGAGGGCTAACATATTGAGGCTCAGTCCGGACAAGACTGAGGTGCTCTTAGAGGGTGGTTCTTCTGACCAGATGGAGGCTTTTCAGCCTGTCCTGGATGAGGTTGAATTCCCCTTGAATGAGCAGGTTCATAGCTTGGTGGTTCTCCTCAATCCATCTTTGTCACTTGGGACGCAGGTGGCCTACATAGCATGGCGTGCGTTCTACCAGCGCTGACTGATGGCACAGCTACACCCTGACCTGGGTAAGTATAGCCTGGTCTCAGTAATCTACACTCTGGAAATCTCTAAATTGGATTACTGCAATGCAGCCAAGTGTGGGGCTGCCCTTGAAGAATGTTCAGAAGCTACAGTTGCAAAATGCAAAATGAGGCAGCCAGAATAAAAACTGAGACTTGTAAGTCTGAATATATAAGACAAGTCCTAGCCCACTTGGACTTGTATGCTTCTGAGACCAACTCAAGGTGCTGGTTCTATTTAAAGCCTTACACAGACTGGGACTGCAATATCTGATGGAGCACAAACGGAGCCAAACCACAATCTACCTGGACACTACACTCAATATCCAGTGCTTTCCTCTAACTGCCAACCCCGAGGGAGGCTCAGAGGGCAGCAAGAAGGGGAAGGGCTTTCTTTATAGTGGCCCCTCAAACTATGGAATAAGTTTGGAATATGCCTGGAGCCAACATTGACACCAAGTTGAGATGTTCAGGCCTTTAAAGAGATGCATGAGTATTAAAGTTCTTGAGGGGATTATGCATTCCAGGTAGTTTACAAGTCTGCTCTTAATTATATATGTTTAAGATGTTGTTAATGTTTTTAAAATTTCGTATTTTGAAAAACATATGGTATTTTATTTTATTGCTTTCATGAATTGTTGCAAACTGCCCTGAGATCTTAAACTATTGGGATGTATAGAAATGTGTTTAACAAGAACAAGAATCAGACAGAGCTCTCAGAAGTTTTGGTTCTCTTGAAGTTATGGCTATCCATGCAAGCCTTCTGCTTAAATAGATAATGTGGATGACTGCAGAAAAGCTGCAGAGTGTGCAGAAAATGTGCATTTTCTGCAGAGCTGCCAATACAAGTCTTAAGGCCACCTCTAAGCCTCTTGAAGAGATGTTAAAGCAGTGGTTGAAATTTGTATTGAACATGTTGTTACATGGACCATCCAGAAGATGGTAGTCACTTATTTGTTATCTAGCTCATTACATTTTTAATGTACTAAACAGACCATGCCATGAACTGCTCTGTAGAATTAATGACTGAGTAGGATACCAGCGAAGGAAACATCTCATGTGGGGCAGTCCTTTGCGCCCCCCCCCCCCACACACACACACTATCTCTCTCCAAGCAGCAGAAATGAATGGCGTGCTACTTTATGTAGTACAGAGGCACTGTCCCTGAGGTGGCTCAAAGCCTTTTCTGGGCAAGCGGGTGTTGCTGCCTGCACCTTTGCAGTCACTGGACAGAGAAGGGGCCTTCTTCTGCCCCTTCCCAGAAACCCAGGGGAGGAATGTGGAGGGGCCCAGCCAGGTCATTGAGACGGCAGAGCAGGGATCTGGCTTGCAGTATAAAGGGGGTTAATTATGCAGGGCTGGTATCTGGGCACTGTAGTGCCCTTCCAAAGTCATTCATTCATTCATTCATTCATTTAAAGCTTTTCTATACCATCCAACTACTAGCATCTCAGGACAGTCTTACAGTAAAAGAAGCATAAAATGAAATGAAGCACAGCATCCAAATAATGCCAACAATTCTATTTCCTATAGTGCCAGGCAGATTTTTGATACACAATTTATCTGTGCATTTTTCTGTAATTCTAGATGCAATTTAAGTGATGGTGATATAGAGGAAAGCATTTCATATTTTCAACCCTTTACTTTCAATACCTAGAGTGCTTTAAAAAAACAAACTAATGTTGCTGTAGAGCAAAAAAACAATAATTTTGCTACTTTTGCCCAAAATGCTTAATCCTAAAAATATAACAATAACAGGGAGGGAGCACCTTTTGTTCAACAAAAATGACAAAGAAAGGAATGTGGCATCACTGTTCTCCCTAGAGGGAGATGCTCAGGTGCACCTGCTACTTTTGGGGTTCACATAACTGAGAGTAATCAGTATCAAAAATCAGGTATCATTTTTTGTTTTCCCTTTCAGCCTGAACACAAGTTGTAAAGTCGAAACATTCTCCCCGCACCCTGCCACCTCACTCTTGGAAGCACCAGACTTCTAGCTGATGAACAGAACTATTTCAAGAAGAGAACATTTCTATGGATTCTGTAACCCTATCCCTAAATGTATGCCGCTTGGAGACACAACTGGGGTAGGAATGTGCAGCATCCCCTGTAGCTGTGGAGAGGGCTTTCGAGAGTATAAATAGAAGCACAAGGCTGTCCCTATGTACGAGTCCTCCTGCAACACAGGTACAGCGGCGATGGAGGCAGGTTGTGTTTGAGCCTGTCCCTCAGCGCAAGCATCCTCATGCTCCAGCGGCCTCACAGCTCTTGCACACACAGTGATGTGGGGCAGAAATTTCCCACACCGGGTATGACTGCATTTGTTCATACTAATGTAGGTTGTTGTACTGCAGCCAGCCATGTTAAGCAGGTTAAATATAGGATATGAATTTCTGCTCCAGCCCAGCCCAGACCTAACATTCTTCAAAAACAAACTGGAGGAAAACTGGAACAGGATTCCAATTATGATTTGTTTCACTCTCCTCAAAGAAGTTCCTCATTTTTTCTCTTGAGCTCAGGAAGTTAGAAGTATTTGCATACACATTGTTAGTCATCTTGTGCTTGTGATTACTTTGCACGAAGTTATAATGCCAAAACACAAGACTAGCGTGTGGCATCTTTAAAGTGAACACACTGAAAGAGGAAAGACAGTTGCAAATATTGTGGGCAGGATTATGTTAATAATGTAACAAGAATCAAAAAGCTTTTAACAACTGAAAAAATGTCCTGAAAAAATGCAAGACACATACAGGAAAGGGCAACCAAGCAGTGGTAGAACTAATTATTTAGAAACACTGGAAAATTTTCCAGTTCTGTTTTTTCCAGAAAACCCCCCCAAAAAATCACTGTGCACAAGAGCTTGTAAGAGTTTCAGCACAGTTCTGTGGCATAGCTGGGGTTCACAATCTTCCTGAACCCATTTCAACTCTAGCAAGTGAACCGACTTGCATTGTCCTGCTTGCCCTTAGAGTCTTTTTTTCTTCCACCATCCCTGCCCTTTTTGTCTGATGAAGAATTCCAGAGAACTTGAAAGTTTGGATGTGGGAAGAGGGTTGAGTGTTGGTGGCATTTGCAGTGTCCTTAATAAAGATATTTTCCAACTTGGGGGGGGGGGTTGGATTTTTTCCCCCTAAGAAATTAAGAGAGTGTTATGTGGATCTCTGGCCTTGATAAATGGGGAGTGTGTGGAGTTGTTTCGCAGAGCAGGCATGACTGTCATGCGCAAAAATATGGGCATGATATTAAGATGCACAGCCCTGAGGAATTGACCTCTGTGAGGATATCTTTTGCTGGTTTTGATGAAAACACAGGCTGGGGCAGGATTTATGAATGTTGCTATTGCTCTGTAACATTTATCGAATAATCCCAGGATAAATGAGACCACATGCTTTTATGCAACTGTCATGCGTTTCAGTAGACCTTGAACCAGTAAATTGCTTACTCCTGTTATTACTAGTGTGTGGTTTTATAAGCCAGTATTTATTACCTTGTTTTGTCTCCTCATAATGGTTGCCAAGGTACTGAATATCTACATTCTTTAGGCATATACATTGACAGTCTGTTCCTACAGATCTCAGAAGGAAGGATCTAGGTGGAAGCAAGATCAACCACACAGGTGAAAGTGGGGCTGCCCTGCTTCCTGAGCCAGAAATAAGAAGCCCCTGCTGAATGGAGTGAACTGTGGGAGGAGAACCTTCTCTGAACTGAGCTCTTCCTCTCATAAAAGGTCCCTCCATTTAAGGAAGGCAGAGCCTGAATCCAACTTAAAGAGAACATACATGCAAGCAACATGAGGGCAACTCAATACAATACTATACCATCCTTAAAGATTTGAAAGTCAAGGTTTCATTGGGAACTAAATCAACCTAACTGTGATGATATTTTATGTAGGATCACATCTTCAGTCCAAAATATGAGCCAGTTCAAACCTATACATATTTCCTTTGAAGTGATTAACCACTAATAATGCTCATCCAAATTCTCACTTGTGCCAGCTGCTCTTTTTGCAGCCACATTCCCTTTCTATATTTATTTATTTGGATACTCCCAGACAACCCTTCTTCTAAAGTGGACAATCAGCCTTTTTTGTTAGTTTTTAAGAGTCAGTGTGGTGTAGCGGATAAGAGCATGGGCCTGGGACTCAGGCAACCTGGGTTCTACTCTCCACTGAGCCACAGAGCTCACTGGGTGACTTTAGGCCAGTCACAGACTCTCAGCCTGACCTACTTCACAGGGTTGTTGTTGTTGTTGTTGTGCGGATAAGACGGAGAGCAGGAGGAAGGGAATGATGTAAGCCACGCTGAGTTAAAATAAATAAATAAATACATCACATAACCACAAAATGAAATTAAAAACATTAAATTATGAAAGAGCGGGAGAATAGACTGACTGTGCAAAGATTTGACCTGGCTTGAAATGATTGTACCTCTAGGAGAAGAACATTCTGCAAATGCCACAAAGCGACAGTGAAAGTTTTTCTCACATAACAGCTAGGAGGCACTTTGTGAATTGTTTCTCCACACAGATCTTAAGGTGTGGCAGGCTGGTATAGTCTTCCACTCCTCCAACATACAGCCTGAATTGTCCCACTGTTTTTAACCTTGCACTTCATTCCTGGTTTAAAAATTCAATTCAGTGAAGGTGTAAGAGGCTGTCCATACAAACATCACTATCAGCTTCCCCACAACTGGTGGGAGATGCTAAGCATGGACAAAGCATTGTCTTTCCTAGTCCTGATTTTCCCTGTTAGCTTCC
Organism: Varanus komodoensis; assembly: GCF_004798865.1. NCBI lineage: Eukaryota > Metazoa > Chordata > Lepidosauria > Squamata > Varanidae > Varanus > Varanus komodoensis. The sequence goes on from NW_025336480.1 coordinate 10,854,041, forward strand.
CTGTCTAGGAGACAACCTTTTCATTTCCAGAGGTCATGAAGAAGACTCACCCCTTCATTTACGTGAAGATAAATCTGGTGGCAAAGTTCTCAATCGTTCCACAAATAGTTTTCACAGATCAGGGAAGATAGACAAAGCAAGTGGTTGTTATCAGTATTATGCTTGATTAATCTCTCCATTAAAATACTGGTTCTGTAAGTCTATAAAATAAATATGAATCAAGCAACAGACAGGTCAGAAGTAGAAAAGTATGCAAGGCCAAGCATGGGATGCTGCCTTAGGCTGTATTGGACTATCAGGCCATCTACTGCTGACATTGACTGGCATTGGCTCTTTCAGGTTGAAGGACACAGATTTTTCTGGCCCTACCTGGAGATACCAGGGGCTGAACATGAGTCTTCTGCTGCAAGACAATATCTGCCATGGAGTCGGAGTTCTTTCAGGTTTAATAGTTTTCATTCCAGACTCAAAAGTGGAGTGCCAGACTCAGGCTGCTCCGGCTTTGTTGACAACAGTCAGCACTGCACTGACTACAGATTGCCCATCTTTCTTGACAAGGTTGCTTTTAATACATTCATATATACATTTTTAGAAATCTGCTATATCTAGTCTAGTAACTGAGATCCCCCATTACGCAGCACTGAGCTGCTGTATTTCAAGCATTGTCCAGGTACAGAGGTTGAAATTTCACACATAATCAGTTAGATCCAAAGATGCATAAGCAGCCGTTCCACTTGCTTGCGTCTCCCTGAGCCTCCTGCCAGCATCCCAGGTGTGCTCCATAGGGTCCCTGAAGGAGAAGGGCTCCAAAGAGCATACCACTGTTGATAACGGTGGAGAACTCTCTGAATCCAGGGCTGATGAATTCAACATTCCTGGCCTTTGCTGCACAGAGGTGCTGACCCCACCCCACAAATATGGCGCAAATATGGCACAAATATGTCTGACAAAGGTCAGCTTGGCCACTATTTCTACACCAAGCATAATTGAAAGATTTTCTCTGTAAAAAGCAGTAGGAAGGCATCCAGCCCACATAAGGATTGTGTCTCCATGGAGTAGCTGAAGAATTCTTACACTTGTTAGAATTGTTTCTGATTTGGACTTCTCCTAAGAACTTCTCAGTCAGTCCTTTCAGCTGAACTGGAGATTACCATCCATGTGATGCTGAGAAAGAGGGAATTCATGCAATACATTTTTCTGTGTAATTTCTTAGTAACTATATGGTTTGTGCGTGCAGTGCACAAATGAATGCACAAGGAGGTAGTCTTTTCTGCAACATGCCATGAGGAAAACCTATTTTAAAAATAATTTTCAGAAAGAACACATCAAGGTTTTCACAGTCACTTCATCCTATGAAGTTTGGTCAGTGTCCAGAGCGGATGAGAAGATCAAAGTCTCAGAACAGTACAGGAACTTCTAGGGCAGTGATGCTCCATGGAAAACAATGAGAGTTCGCAGTCTGATCACCATTTTAATTACTGAAAGCTGGGTAATGTGATGCAAAATCCCCAAGTACAGTTTCAAGACAGATGTGTTAATTAGCACTAAAGTCATGGAAAGTCTCATACTGGCATGACAATCCTCCTTGTTGTGATGTGAGTGAATAACAAAGGCATATGGTGCATCCCATCTGAGCTTTGCAGTGGTGAGAGGGGTCCTTTTCATTAAGACAGCTGAAGTATTTGGAGCAGATGTGTTTTCCTAGAGCAGACACTCTTGGAGTGTAAATCTTATTTACTAAGCAATGAAGAAACCAGCGGCAATTTCCCTGTTGCTAAGCAATGGGTAAATAATGCTTATTTGGTGGGATTAGCTGGTTATTTTAGTCAAGGGTATGAAAGAGCCAGATTTACTATTGTTGCATAGTTCACTCACCTTTTCTTTCTGCAATACTTTAATTTCCAGCCAATCACAGTGGCAACAGCAAGGGTTTGGCCGGGCAGGAAAATTCAACAAGGCTACGCCATTTTATGTCTGTGTTAATGTAATTAGCTATGATTACTTTGCCGGAAGCTGCACCAGTACCACCACTGTCCATGCTTTTCTCCTGATCTCTAAATGCCTGATTAAATTTCCCCTGCCACTTCACAGGATGAGCTCATCCTTGTGGCTAATCAATGGACAGGCAACTTAAAGGACCCTGTTTTGGATGCTTGCCTAAATGTTGTCATCCTTTAAACTGCTTAGCTGAGTATGGTACACAAAGACCAGCCTCTCCAGCAATGGAAGAGAAGAGGGTAAGTTGTGCTTCCTGAGGTGGCTTCTCACAAACTCTTACTTGCAAGTATCTTAGAATGGCTGCATGGGAAGATGATGTCACATCTGATGCAGCATCATCTCCGTAAAGAATCACAGGCTTGTAGAGTCATAGAATATTAGAGCTGGAAGGGGCCATGGAGGCCATGGAGGCTAGTGCAGGACACCAAGTTATACCATTCCTCTCAGATGGCTGTCCAGTTGCATTCTGAATGCCTCCAGTGTGGGAGAGCTCACAACCTCCCTAGGTAGCTGGTTCCACTGTTATACTGCTCTCACAGTCAGGAATTTTTGTCTAATAACTAGCTGAAATCTGGTTTCCTGTGACTTGAGTCCATTATTCCATGTCCTGCTCCCCAGGATGATTGGGGAGAGATTTTCCTCTTTGTGACAGCCTTTCAAGTACTTGTAGAGTACAATCGTGTCACTGCTCAGTCTTTTCTTCTTGAAGCTAAACACACCCGGTTCTCTGTTTTTCCTCACCCTCCTTTCCAGCTTCTCTGCATCGTTCATAAACTGTGGTGCCCAGAGCTGGACACAGTACTCCAGATCAGGCCTAATCAGTGCTGAGTGAAGGGGAACTAGCACTTCACATGATTTGGAAGGGATACTCCTATTAATGCAGCCTAAAATTGCATTTGCCCTTTTTGCCTCCACATCACATTGTTGGCTCATATTTTAGCTTGTGATCTACAACAATTCTGAGATCCTTCTTACCTGCAGTATCGTTAAGCCAAGTATTCCCCATCGTGTCGTGGTGCATTTGATTTCTTTTTCCTGGTTCAGAACTTGGCATTTGTTCCTACTTTATTTCATTCTGTTGTTTTCAGCCCAGTGCTCCAAACTATCAAGATCACCTTGAATCTTCTTTCTGTCTTCCATGGTATTAGCTATCCCACCCAGTTTTGTGTCATATGCAGATATGATAATCATTCCCTGCATTTCCTCATCCAAGTCATTAATAAAAATGTTGAAGAGCACTGGGTCCACGACTGAACCCTGCAGCAGCTCACTTATTACCTCTCCCCAATTTGAGAAAGAGCGGCTGATGAGTAGTCTTTGAGTCCTATTCTGTAGCCAATTGTGGATTCACCTAATAGCCCACTGTTTGCTACTTTGCTAATTAGGAGATGATGGGCCACTTGATTTGCTAAAATCAAGATAGATTATGTCAACAGCATTCCCACCATCCATCAGAGAGGCTACCCAATCAAAAAATGAAATTAGATTAGCCTGGCAGGATTTGTTCTTGAGAAATCAATGCTGGCTTCCAGTAATCACTCCGTTGTTTTCCAGGTGTCTGCAAACTGACTGCTTTATAATTTGCTCTAGAATTTTTCTAGGAATTGATCTCAGACTGGCTGGTCTGTAGTTCCCAGGTTCTTCTGTTTTCCCTTTCTTGAAGATAGGGACAACATTAGCCTTTCTCCAGTCACCTGGGACTTCTCCTGTCTTGCATGATTTCTCACAGATAATAGAAAGTGCTTCTGAGAGTTCTTCTGCAGCTCCTTTATGACTCGAGGATGGAGTTCACCAGGCCCATTCAGCGTAACTAGATGATCCTTGACCATCTGCTTGTGAGTCCTGAGCTGCAGTCCCGCAGCTTCAGCTTGTACTTCCCCTTTGTTAGGAAGACTATTGATCTTCTTTCGAGAGAAAACTGAGCCAAAGTACAAATTGAGCAGATATACAGAATTTTGGAAATCACAAAATATACACACTTTATATTATAAAACATAATAAAGAATGTGCCTAATCGTTACTCAGCCTTCCCCAAACTTGTGCCTGCCAGACATGTTTGCACTGCAATATCCGGAATTCCCAGTCAATGGTCCTGCTGGGTGGGAATTCTGGGAGTTGCAGTCCAAATGCCTTTGAAGGCCACCAGGTTGAAGAAGGCTATTATACAGTATATCACATTCTTTGGAAACTTGCACGAGTTATATTGCAGGGCCTGCTTGTTTGCCTAAATACTTATTCAAATGCCACATGGAGACTTAAGTCACAATCTTATGCATGTTGGCTGGGAAAGGCTGGGAGTTGTGAGACAGTTTTCTGTCTAAAGATGCATAGGCTTGCATGCTTAATGTGAACTCTTGAGATGGGGCATACAAGGGAGTACCCAATGTACCAGGAAACATCTGAATCCATCCAGTGGTGACATCCTGAAAATATGCTGCATTTATGCAACAAAAGCACAGTCTATGTTGGCAAACAGGTTTGCCTGAGGCACCCACAGTGTCCTAGAATTTCGAAAAACCACACTGTGTGTACTATATTAATTTCACACAGTTGTTTTAAAATGTGCTTTTAATACACAAGTAGGTCACAGGAAAGGAACTCAAGCCTTTTCCTCCCAACCCAAATTTGAGAGATCATGTGCTATTGTATATATTTAGGAAGAACATGCCTTAAGGACCATAAATCACATGATATTACCATGGATCCCTCCCTCTGCATATCCTACCCCTCTGCACACACAGAGATGCAGAGAGGGGGGAATTCTTCATCAACATAATGAACAAATGGTCAGTGGGTAGGAATGGAGCGGGGTGTCCTCAGCAGAGTTGTGGCTGGGACAGGATCCACATCTGAATAATCTAGTTATCGGGTGAATGGATGGTTACTTCATATTCTTAATCCCTTGTGTATCTTGGATCTCACGGCAAAATTAGAAACTTTGCAAAGAGGTGGCCTCAACACAGGACGGTATGCTAAACCAAGACTTAGGAGGGAATTTCACTCAAAAAAACATGACAGTGCTTAAGGGTCAAAATGTACACTTTACTTTTATCAAAGATGCTCACAAAAAGAAATGGGCTTAGTGTAGTACTTTTAGCACTGGATTGACATTCACAATAGTAATAGAGCAAGAAAAGTCAGAGGTGGCCCATTATGGTTTGTCTGGAAGGACTCCAGAATAACGGTGAGGCAGTCATTAGAAGCCTAAGCACAAGAGGGAAAAATGGAGTTTCAGTGGCAGCAGGTTGGCCAAGCCTGGGAGAGACTGGTCAGATTCAGAACAAGATAAGGAGGAAGAGAAAGAAGCAAAGCCAGAGTGAGTACACTTTTCTGCTTCACAGGAGAGGGAAAGCCAAGCTGTCCACTTCATGGTTTGTGATAAGGGATTTGATGTCCAACTTTAGGCCCCTCAGCAAAAGGCCCTTAGCCTGGTTGCAAGAAGGGCAAACCACCACCTTAAAGACAACAGCTGTGTTACTTATTTCCATTATAATGTAAAGCACAGGCTTTGTTGGATCTCCAAGTGATGTGCGAAGCAGCATAACCCCAATGTTGCAGCCACACATATAGTATGGGGGCTCTTCATGCATCCCAGCAGGGTTGGACAGTACCTCAGGAATGGGCATTGGCTATTGGAACAATTAAACATAAAACAAACAAATAATGAGCAAATACATAAGAATCTTGGGGTTTGGATGGATTAAAAGCATAATAATAACTATATATATGTAGCTATGGAATTTTTGACTGGCATCAAACTCTACCTGAATGCAGAAGCCAAGTGGGAAGCCTTGGGCCTAGAAAAGTAGGTTAGGCCCCACAGGAAGGATCGGGCTAGGGTCATATTAACTGGATCATGAGGAACAAACGGCATTTCTAGTAAAGACCAGGTCAGTCACAGTTCAATGCAAGAAAGGGTGTGTGTGTTGACTTCTCTGATCAACTTGTCAGTGAGGGCTTCAACAAAAGGTAGATTGATTCTTTAACATCAAGCCTTAGGCCATTTCCAGAACAGAGGAAAGCAAAAATAAAAATCTATGCTCATAATAATATAGGGGCAGCAACTTTGCATACCCAAAGTTCTGTTAGAAAACATCTGATCCTCTTGAAAATATGTTAGATTGCTAAAACAGCAGTACAATATGTGCTATCAAACAGGCTTGCCTTAGGCACCTGCATTCACAACAGACTTTGAAGCAGCTTCAATGACTGGCCCAAAGTCACCCAGTAAGCTTCATGGCTGAGAGCATCTCAAGAGTCCCAGTCCAGCTCATCTTCCCCTGTAAATCAGGGACAGAAGTTTATCTCGTGGAGATATGGATTGCCACCCATGTAGTTATAATTCCAGTATGACTCCTGCATTAAGTGGGCATTGCTCTAATATCTTGGATGTAGCCATGCAAGTGGAACAAGATTTCATATTAATATTCTACAACATTTCTAATTAGCAGCAAACAGAGTTAGTGAAATTTAATTGAAGGATTCCTCTGATGGCAATGTAATAATTTCCATGAAAGTGGTTAAAATGTGCTATGCCATTTCAAAGGCTCACAAATGTTATGTGGTTTGTAGAGCAGCCAGCTTAGTACCTTCCTGATGTACTTGACCTATATCTTCCCTTCTGCCCAACTTCTTGCATTTCCCTGCATTCAAATTATCTATGAATGGTGTGATCCGTTTCATCTATGTGGGGCAGTAAGAGTAATGTTCTCTAAAGAACTGTCAAGCTGGATGAAAATATAGCATAATGTTCTCACCTAGCCAATATGAGGATGGCAAAGTGTAAGAAAAAAATGCCATTACTCCAGAATGAGAATTTCTGTGCAGGAAAAGTTTCATCAGAAATACACTGATCACAGAGTGCAGGTAAAACTCTCATGGGCTGCTATGGGCTTTGCACCAGCACCCGCTATTCAGTACCCCTCCAATACGGCACCACCAGTGTTAGAAGGAAATTCAGTGCAGCGATGGTGAGAAAACGCCACGCACGCACTAATGCTCCTATACAGCAACCTGCCAGATTGCCAGCATATTCATGTCCAGACCTTTTGACCACGGTGCAGAAGACATGGGCAGAATCTTACATGCTGTTCCTGATCCAGGTTGGCAACTTGTGGCCTTCCGGATGTCTTGGCCTACAACTCCCATGATCCCTCATCACTGGCTCTGCTGGCTAGGGCTCCAGGGGATCATAGGCCAAAACATCTGGAGCGCCACCTCTGCTCTACTTGTTCAGCTGAATGTCAGCATAGACCCTACACATGTAGGGAACTTTTATGGGGGTGGCCCTCCAGACGTCAGTTTCGCTCTCCAGTGGCTATACCAGCAAGGGTTTGTGGGAGTTGCAGCCCAGCAACATCTGGAAAGCCGTATGTTCTCTCTAGATTAAAGAGTCTAAAAGCTGCTTAGCGTTGAAAGAGAACATGCATAGAACTTTCCCATATGAGGTCGCTCATCTTCTGTATCTTTCAGTTTCATCAGAGAATTAAAATCCAAACACTTCCATATGGAGCTTTCCTTTCCTGCTTCTCTTCAGTATAATGTCAAGGTGGCACTGTGATGTAGCGGAATACAAAAGATTCTTCAGAAAAACCTTTCTTTCTTTCACATCCACAATTAAAAGCCACATTTTCCTTCTTTTTTTTAAAAAAAGTGCTCCCTCAGAGTGCTGGTTACAAGGAAACGAAACTGGAGGGTAATGGTATTATCTGCAGAACCCATAAACAACCCTGAGTATGGAATGATAAGTGCATGATAAATGCCTGTGTAGAAAAGACTGCAGGCCCTATGAATGCACAGAGGTCAGTAGCAGTGACAATGCCTGTGAAGCTACTCCTCATCACTGGAGTGGTCTAGTGTGTGTGTGGGTCACGTGGGGTAAGCTCTTGCTTGCACTGATCACTTCCTTTGTCTGCATGTTCAGCACAACTGTGGAGTAATCGATGTCCCTAATGCTGACTAACCTGCCTTCCCTCGCTGTATGAATGTTATTCTCCTACATACTTGGACAACATGAGTAGATAATGCTGTTGCACCAGTGCAGTGAGATCTGTTTGTGCTATGTTTGTGCCAGGGATTGGTGCATCTTGACTATCTCTCTTGCTCGTCACATCAAAACGTACACCCCAAAGTCCCGCAGCGTTGTCATCTCTTGGAAGGCAAAAGTTTAGAGGAGGTCATGCAACTTCATGCAGACAGAGAGGAGCTTGGCACAGCAGTTCCACCTTCAGTCTTGCTGCACAAAGCCAGTTAGTGTCATTGCTACATCTGTGTGGCCTCTTTTTGCAATGCTGAATCCCAGTCACGGAGCATATGAAGAAAATGTTCCAGAATAAGTGCAGTGCAAGAATACTGCACATCAATGTTGCTTCCCAGTTAACTTGCACAGGATAATATTATTACAGTATTTAAAAACCTGGTATGTGACACTTATGAATTTTGTTCCCGTGAAAAAGAGAAAGATCTTTTAACATCACAGCAGCATCTGTTCTTCATTCGCATCCTGGAGCTCTGCTGGAGCAAAGTCTGCACTGACGGAGTCTGATGGGCAGACTCACATGGAAACGGTAAGCCCTTTCTCCCTCTCCTGTCAATTATTTGATGTGGTACAGAAACCATCTTCTAAGCCAGCCCATAACTGAGGACCTGGCCACTGCTTCCCTGCTACCCTTCAAAATAACATGGGGACATTCTGTCTTGAGGGCCCTTTTCAGGATACACAGTTGTATCACATGCATCATTTAAGAAAGATCTTTTTTTTTTTTTTAGTAGAAGCCCAAATTTAATTTTCTTTATCACATTCTAGCATCACATTCCATGCAAGTCTTTTTAACATATACATCTCACCTGGTTTTCCTCACAACTTGCCTATGATTTGGTTGAGAGAAGGTGACTGGCACAAGGCCACTCTGTGAGCTTAATGGTTGAGTGGGGGGTTGAATCAGGGACCCATCGGTCCTGGCCCAGCTTGCTGATCACCTACCATTGTGAATGAAAGAAGCACATTGGAGAGCTTCGAACCAGCCGTGAGCAGTGAGATGCCTCCCACAACGATGTAGCAGCAAGCCAATATGGTTCTCTGTACTATATGCTTGTGCTGAGCCAGTGTGGTACTCGGACCAAAATCCATTCTTCATCACAGCTGTAAACCGTGCAGTTTTTGCCACACACCCAAATATGGCAGCAGAAACTTCTGGCATCTTCTAGTCTTGAATTGCTTCTGTGCAGATTGGATTGTGCATAGGCATTGCGGTGGCCAAGGTGCCACAGACATCACTGGTCACCCAGCTCACACCATTAGTGCTGCCAACTGTGGCTTGTTTAAGCCCAGTGAACTGGGTTGTAGTGGATGCCTTGGTGAGTCTCCTTCTGACACCACTGTCACTTGCTGCTCATCCTCTTTCCCACTGTTGCTGCCTCTTGCCGGCCTGCTGGGCCTTGGTGTAAGCAGACACTGGTAGCTTCTGCTCCTCTTTTTCCCTGGGCCTGAGTGAAGGGCAGGTGAACAAGTGAAGGTACATAGGAGGAGCAGCTCCAGGGAGCTGATTGGTGGGACCCTGTTGGGGTGTTGGACCTCAGCCGATACGTGAGGCATTCTTGCCTTTGACCCAGACCCCATAAAAGCTCTCCATCTCTTCTGACTGCAGAACTCTTTTGAGCCCTCTTTGTAGTTTATGTCTGTACACTGTGAATCTCAAGCGTCTGGATAGACATAAGCACTGATAAGCACTGACGGACTGATTTCACAAGGTTTTGCAAAACCAGCCACCATGAAACATTAAGAAAACAAGACCAGAAGAACATGCTGGTTTGTTATCTGTCATGCAGCAGCATCAAACTAAATAAAAGTGTTGAGGGAAAGTTAGAGTAGTCACGTATCCTCTTTTACAGAGAACAGTCTTCTGCTTGAAGTCCTGCCACAGGTCTAGCCTCCCTTTGCAGGTGTCCTCCATTTGAAGGGTATCCTCTCCAGTTCCAGTTTAAAGGTAATGAACCACAGGAGCTATTGCCCTCCACCACTCAACACTTAGGCAGCAGACTCAAGAGGCAGGTACAAAGGTTATCTAGCCACAGTCTTTCTTCTGCATTACTTTGAGGAATACTGCATTCTATTTAAATTTTATTTATTTAGAATTTTTGTATGCCGGCCCACCGCTTATAGCTTAAAAATTATAGCAACTATTTTAACATTTACATCTATGCATATACATTAGCATGTGCAGATATCGGGTAAAATGTGTTTGTTTTCACCCACTTTTTGGTGATTCAGAAGTAGCCACTGTGGGGAAAGTTTAAGTATAAAAGTAGACTTGCACGTGGTTGTGGACTCCTGAGACTGCAGAATTTAATCACAAGCTATTCTAACCAACGACAGTAGAGGGAGACTGAAACCACCAAAAGAGCTTTGAAGAAAAAGAAATCTTACCACAATATTTCACAAGCGGCTAAATTAATGCTGGTTAGAATTAGAGTAATAGGTTTCTGCTGTTTTTAGTTTGTCTGGAGCTGAAGTTATGTGCAGCAAACATTTATTCTATTTATTTCCATGCATAGCCTGGTATCGATTTGTCAATTGAAGACTGATATATTGAACCGCCAAGTTAATGGAGTGGCTTTTTGTTAGACTTAACATTACACACTTTAAAATTTCTACTATATGCAGAGATACCTACAAAAAAAAAGTACTGAAACAAGATAACGAAAATGTTAGATATTATTCTACATCGCCAGAAAAACGTAAAATTCACCGGTAAGAGCATAAAAGAACCTGCTAGATCTGAGCAAGGGCTGAGTCCAGTCACAGACTGGCCAGACAGCTGCCAGTGGGAAGCTCCCAGGCAGGACATAAGTGCCATGCCCCCCCCCCCCGGCCTGCTGGTGTTGCCTCTCCCACCAGAAGGGATGCCTTACAGTTATGCGAGTTGCATGTTCCCATCCTAAGGCCTTCCCCAGGAATCTACAAGTAGGAGAGGGTGGCCATAGGCTGTGGGTGATGGCCTTGGACTAGCCTTGAATACCCCAAGAAGCACCAGGGAGAATAAATGGAGGAGGAGCTGAGCTGTACTTGTGCAGAGACATGTTGCGGGGACAAGAATTGCTACGCTGTTTACCCGTCAGAAGAACAAGATGGAAGGAACTCGTAGAATCACAGAAACATAGAATAGTAGCGTGAGAAAGGGTCAGAGGGCCTTCAGGTCCAACCTGCTGCTCTGTGCAGGGAAACCTGGAATTAGGAATCCATTTCAGCAGTGGGAATCCACTAGTTTCCCTGGGATTGGCTCCTCAGACACTGGTCCACTTTGAAGAGGCTGTAAGACTGAGCTCCTGGCAAGCATGCTTGGTAGAAAATCCCTTAGATCAGGAAAAAAACTTATGGGGAGAAGTATTAAACATCTTCTTCCAGCATCATTTCCCCAGTCAAATCTGGAGACTCTGCAGCAGTTCTCTTGTATCAAAGAACCTGTTTTAGCCCTGAACAATTACTGAAAAAACTTCATCCCTTAATTAAGACATTATCCAGATTGTCTTTCATGGAAGACAACTTGGCTGGCTTTGTGGCACTGTGGCAACATCATATTAGCGAAATAATTCCTAATATTCTGGAATCACAGTGGCAGCAAGAAGATCACTGAAGAAAAAACTTGCATGATTCCAAGAGGGGATGACAGAAGTGGGATAGTTTCCTTATGGGGAGAGTTCTCGACATTTTGGGGCCATTGAAAGGATTTTTTTGGTCCCCAGAATTCAGTCCAGCCCTACCAGTCACCATCTTGCCCGAAATCTATCTGCATATTGTTTTCCCCTTTTCATGAGATTATGGTCAATTACTCTATTAATTATTTCTTCATCTATTAATGACTTATAGAACTTCAAAGCAGTAACCTAGAAAATGTTAATACTTACACATCTGAATACCAAACATCTAACGGTCAAAGTCTGTGAACTCCAAAAGTGAAAAATATAACTGAAAAGACTCCTACACAAAGTATGGAAGGGGAGAGATATTTTGGATCAAGAATGGCTGCAATGATAAGGTGCCCAGAAAAGACCACAGACTGTGCTCTGATATTCATCATTCCCTCCCCGCTTGCTCTGAGCAAAAGTTCCCAATTTTAGAACATTTTAGAAGTCTGAAAATGATATAACTGACTGCAGAGAATGTGGGATGCTCATTCCAATGCTTCTTTAAGATTTGGAAATTAATAGCCCAGGTTGTTGGAGGTTTTTGAAGCCTTGTGATTTATAGGCACATTATTGTGGCTTTGCTGATTGGAGCAAAATGAATTCTTAGTTAAGTTTTAATGAGCTCTCCTGCTTTATGTACCCCATAATAACATAGAAGTGATGCCTTTTCTGATTTTATCAAAACTATGACCTTTGAATTTGGAAGGGGCAAGGATTAACGTTTTCCTACCCCCTCCATGGCCTCATCTCTTCTTCCTGACAGTTTTATGGAGACTGGAGAGCATTGCTGTAGCATACTCTGATCTTCAGCTTTCTCTGGTGTCTACACCTATGGTTATGCCGCTAATGTTATTTCATCTGCCCCTTTACTTAAGATGGTGTCACTGCAGCCTGAGTAACACACAGGTGTGTGTGTGTGTGTGTGTGTGTGTGTGTGTGTGGGCATTCTTCTGCAGTTAACAAAAACCAGTTCCATTTTTTACTACAGAGAATGGGACACTCTGCAGTATTTCAGCATCATAATGGGGGGAAATTCCACCCAGAATCCTTTGCACTTCCTGGGAAGAACTGTCCATTGATTACCATAGAACTTATGTCCAAATAGGCATACTTAGTACTGGACTGTAAAATTATATACATACCCCTAAAGCAGGCCATGGAGAGTAGGCGATTAAGCTTTTGTTGCTGCCAGTCACCCCTGCCTGCACCACATTACCAAATTGGCCCCTGAAATTCAGCAGCATGGAGGCAGCAAAACACAAAAAGTGATGATTTTGCTTGCAAATACCCGAGCAACATTTGAGGGAAGAGGTTGTACCTCTGCTTCACCAAATTTCAGCAGCAAGTTCTGTGGTGCAGTTGTGGAAGCATGGGTGTGGGGCCCTAATCATGAGACACTGCCCATCTCTGCCCTGAGTTTCCATTTAAAATGTCAACCAGTTATGCCCAGTTACTTCTCAGTATATCACAGGAAAGAATTTGTCTTCCATGGAGTATGTATTTGGCTCTTATCCTGCAAGCATGTTGGAGGGAATTGATCTTTGCAGATTCTGAAATAAAATGGTCTGTTTCGTACCTTCCTCAGCATTCTAAAGCAGTTCTCAGCTCAAACAGAAAAATGGTTTAAGGGTGTCTGTTCCAAGGGCTATACATTCAGAAATTAGAAAGTTTAGAAATTAATCAGGTAACAGAAAATAAGTTTAGGGTACAATCTCATAAATGCTTAGACAGAGAAGACTTCTACAACCTCCAGTATTCCCCAGCCAGCAAAAGAATTGCTAGGGGCTACAGGATATTTTTTTTCTGTCTCAACAGGCATAGGATTGTGACACCCTCAGAAATGTGAATGTTGGGAGAAAATACAGTTAAGGTACTCATTTAAATGCACATTTTCAAGCGGATGTTTCTTTAAAAAATTGCTGTTTAATGTGGAAATGAGACAGAACTGCCTTTTGAATGAGCGTATACAGAAGTGGAAGGGACCGGAAACACTGTGATTTTTCCATCTCTTGTTAAGACTTTTATCTCAATGTTACTATTTTATGTTCCACTGCAGCTAGTGCTTCTGTTTTCCTTTCTTCTCCTTTTTTAATTTCTCCTCCCCCCTTTCTTTTTGTTGTTGTTCTTGGATTTCAGTTGTTTTTATTAGTTTTATCGGATCTGTCATAAACACTCTTAAACCTTTTGGGGGTGCAAAACAGAAACATAGAAACAGAGCAAGTCAGAAGGGGTCTCCTGGGCCATCTAGTCTGACCTCTGGCATATAAGCAGCATATGCATGCACAAAGCCATGTGAGCACCACATGAGAATGCCTTTGTTCAAATGCTACACATGTGTGAGGGTCTGCCCATGTGCCACATTTCAGGCACTGCACACATGCTGTGGACAAGTACACTGCACATGTAGGACAGGTCATGCTTGGCACATGAGGACTGTGTACTTAAGGGGAGAATAATTCAGCATGAAGAAGGGTCCCACTAGCATGTTCAAGCATCTGTAGATCTGATCTTGGTTCAGCTCACGTCCTGGCTGATGGTCAAGTGCAGGAAAGAAGCCTGGCGAGTGCCAGAAAGCCGGATTCTGGGCAGATCTTCACAGCTCCTGCCCAGCATCTTGCTCAGTATGCCAACAGTGTGAGCAGAAGTGGCCCAATGCTAGCCTGTATGAAGCCTGACATCCAGTCAAGATTTGGACAAAAACAGTGCTAAAGATTTAGAGTTAGTGTGTGTGTGTGTTTGCTTTTAATTCACCCTCCAAGGAAGGTACCACACTCTTCTTTCAGATGTTGGTTCTAGCTAATCTTTATATGTTTCCTCTCTCCACTTGGTCTGGTCTCTTGTGTAGTAACACAGGTACTATGGAAAAGACTGGCAAATAATCATAATGTTTCCAATTGGAAGTCAGGGTTCCTGGACAATTACGTGGTACAGTTACCATCACATACAGCAAGACAGCCTTCCCCAAGCTGGTAACCTCTAAAACATTTCTATCTGCACAGTGCCAAGGAATGATATCTCTTAGAAATTCAAGTGCTCTGTTAGTATACCCCATTTCTGCTTTATGATGAATTCTGAATAGGTCTGATGAAATCAAAGTAAGTAACTTTCTTGGGTGACTTTTTAACACATTGCAAAGCAGAAAAACTGTATCAAGGAAGCAATTTCTTTTCCACCCCAATATGCCCTGCCACTGAAAACTAATTCACCTGAAATGGTTTTGTTTCTTTCTTCTCTCTGGGTGACACTTTTCTTTTTCAGATGTGGTTACCTTTGCTTTTTTTCTAGAATACTTTCCCAAACCCACTCCTGCATTTGTTTTCTTCCTTCTGTATTAATGATATTTGAATTTTCAGTGAGACATCTGGTTCAAGCAATGCATCTTTGAGTTAAAAATAGGAAACCAAAATCCACAAAATATATTCATTGTTAGCTGGAGTGGATTTGCATGTTCTTATTATTTATGGATAAGATTAGAATATTTTGTGAAAGGCAGAAATATCTGTGCTAGAATTACCTGGTGCCTTTGAAAACTCATGTCATGGCCCTCCTATTACCATTCATCATTTCTTAGTGCTCTTTGGCTTTTTGATTGCACACATTCACTACTCTTCCGGCCTTTATCTGGACTGAGGTGGGGCTTTGTCATTGAAAAAGACATGTACTTCCCCTAACACAACAGGACTATCTCCATGCATATGCAAAACGGAGGCTGATCCTAAGGGCATCAGGAAATTTAAAACAGAGACTTCCCAGACTTAGCCATTGGGAAGATGAAGAATTTGTCCAGCATCTGGCAAGCAGCGTTTTCCTTGCTGGAGCAGTCACTTGCCATTGCTTAGAGCAAAATGAATAGAGCCACGCTGGTTTCTTCTGACAATGGCAGCATTCCCAGCAACCCATTTTGGATCACCTGGGGAATTCAGGGCCACTTCAATGAGAAGATGGTGGCCTAGAATAACTTTCAGAGTGTGGTTCTCAGGCACAGAGGCATTTAGCAGACAACAGCAGACTGACAGATGCTGTTATGGAGGAGTTTCTCTCTCCACTTAGTAGAGAGAGAGAGAAAGAAGGTGCCTTCTGTTTCCCAGCCTGAACAAGGCAGCTCCACAGCTCCAGGAACAGATGAAGGGAGCCAGCAATAAAACCTACAATCAAAATAATCTTTAAAAGCAGACAGCAAAACAAGTAGGCAATGAAGAGTCACAAACATCTAGCCAGGCTAAAATGCTCAGCTCTTCTGCATTATTCATGTAATAAAAAGTTTTTAAACTACCTGGTGGAAATCAGAATGGTGTACAAATATTAAAATAAAACACAGTAAAATAAAAACACTAACATTGCTTCATTGAGTTTGTCTACACTTTGTGTTGTGATCATTACAGTATTCCCTATTCACATTTGTTTACGGGTTCTTTAAATGTCATCATGACTCTACCTTTTCCCATCTCTATGTAAACAGCACTTTCTCCATTTTTTTTAACAATATGGAGAATGGCATACTATTTCTGATGGTCAAAAATAACATTTCCTCTTGTGTATTTGCACTATGCTGCTGTGCCACAATGCCACTTAGAGTCTGTGAAGCTGGAAAGCAGGAAAGGAAATATTGCTCATGTAGTACTTGGATCTTAACTCTGTGGAAAAAAACAAAAAGTAGATGCAATGAATTAACAGCCTCATGTATAAAAGCCCACAGTTGTAAAAACCAGCTAATACAAAAGAATAGACAAAAGCAACCAATGAAAATGCCTTGGTTAAAAAAAACATAACCTTTGAGATGACTTTGAATCAATTGCAACATTAGCATTAGTTTGACCCCCAAAGGTCCAAAGCTGGGGCACCATAAAGCTTCTCTCCCTTCTTGATACAAAATGTACATGAAGTACTTGAAGAACTCAGACGAGCTTATGTCACAAGCAGGCTAATATAGGGGGAAACACTCTTGCAGATAACACTCTTTTATTGGGGCTGATTGTTTAAGGTGAATGATATGCTATCTATTTTGCAGATGAACCTTAATGAATGGAGAGGGTTCCCAATCCCTGAATAATGATGACTGGAGGGGTTTAGAGTAGTACATTACTGACCCAGCCAAAGTGGAGAACAGCACCAGTAGTTGTAGCCAATTTACCTCTAGATGCTTTCCACAATACATACATTGTGCTCAAAGCCATTCACAAAAGCAAACGATTGCAATAGGCATAGGCATAACAACAGGGAGAGACCGGCTGCAATAGGGGCTCCACTGCAGGAGAAGACAGATACTACCAGTGGTAGCACGTAGAAGAGGTGGAAAGGCAGCACGATTCTTTTGGCAGGGCAGAGAGGGTCAGGCTTTGGATCCACTGGATCCGCAGTGGCCTCATTGCCCTGGATGGGCCCAAAACAAACCCATCACCTGCAGCAGTCCTGGAGAGGGTGTAGCTAACTGTCCCCTTCCCACTACCTTCAAGAAGCAGGAAGGCGATTGTATCTAACCAGCTCCAGGTAAGGGACCCATATTGGCTTCATTTGAGGAACTGAGGTGGCTGAACTGGAAATACAGAGATCTGCCAGTCTAAAAATAAATAAACTGCCTCACCATATTACCATGGAAAATATAGGGCCAATCTACTGAATTAAATTTCATAGGGTATCATGTACAATGATTTTAAAGATGGGAACCATCTTATTTATCAGTGAGTTAATTTATTAAATTTATATGCTGCCAGAGCAGCAGAAGCTCACCAGGGGGTTTATGATGGTTTTTTAAAAAAATGCAAAACAAGCATAAAATAACCCAGAGACTTTGTTTCCCTGCAAAAGTGTAAAGCACCAAAATAAAAGGCAGGGTTGGCCCACAGTAACAAGCTTGAGAATCTGGATAGGAAAAGACATGGTGTTCTTCTTCTGGCTGTTACTGTATGTCCACTATTTTGCCTTGCAAGAGCAGTTGGCCATTGCTGCATGTTCAATTTATTATAATTAATTAATTAATTTCATTTGAGATATGCCCATTAGTATCATGCTTTCTGGGTGGCCATTACAATTTATAGTCAAAGTGGTTCCCACTTCCAAAAGTTGCTCAACGAACTGGAATAAAAGAGGTGATGACACATTTGCTGCTAGGGAACTGAGGGTAGTACAGAACAGATGTTTGAGCAGCCACTTCTGCAGCTGCTCTTCCCACAGAACTCAATGGCATTTCCATTTTTTTCCAAGATCCAAGGTCCCAATGACCAAAAAAGCCACAGTGGGGCACAGAAATCTTAGAAAAGATTGCTGATTCTCTCCATGGTTTCAGGCAATTAAAGGTATCAAGCCGAAACATCAAAAATGAGTCCAGATAACCCAACAAGCATATGAAACCCCAAAGCTTCTTATGACATGTGAACACCACCCTTGTTTGCCCACCTAAAGAAATTCACACTCACTTTTCCCCAAGGTTCTCTGGAATATCACGCTATAGTGATGTTTCTTTGGGTTGACAACCTTTCCAAGATCTCCGTATTTCACACTTCCCCATGCATGTCTGCAGTTGTTCATCCATCCTGGCCACTAAACTGCTGCGCTGGCATATTGCACACATCCTTCAATTCTCAGGTGTGATAGATGCAGTTTGTGAATGATTTCTGTCCAGATGGCATTTGGTATAACTGCCCTTTGTCCCTGGAAGATGATGCCACTCTGTACAAAACACTCATTCTGTGTTTGGAAGAAGGCATTCTGCTCATGGTTGTTTCTGGCCAACCCTTTAATATCATTTCAAAGAAGTTGCCTTCCTCTGTTCATCACTAAATTTCTCACAGTCTTTTCTTAGTTTTAGGTAAATACTATACCATATTCCCCTTCATGGATCACTGCCTTGTCATGGTGAAGGGGCTTGTGTAGCTCAATGAAGCTATGAGCTATGCTGTGCAGGGCCACCCAAGATGGACAGGTCATAACAGAGAGCGCTGACAAAACGTGATCCACTGGAGAAGGAAATGGCAACCCACTCCAGTATCTTTGCCATGAAAACCCCATGGACAGTACCAAAAGGCAAAAAGATATGACGCCG
Source organism: Varanus komodoensis (assembly GCF_004798865.1). Classification (NCBI taxonomy): domain Eukaryota; kingdom Metazoa; phylum Chordata; class Lepidosauria; order Squamata; family Varanidae; genus Varanus; species Varanus komodoensis. The sequence goes on from NW_025336480.1 coordinate 10,872,762, forward strand.
GAAGTTGAGCCCCTCAGGTCGGAAGGTGTCCAATACGCTACTGGGGAAGAGCAGAGGGCTAGTACTAGTAGTGCCAGAAAGAATGAAGTGACTGGGCCAAAGCTGAAAGGACACTCAGTTGCAGATGTATCTGGTGGTGAAAGGAGAGTCCAATATAAAGATCTATATTCCATAGGAACCTGGAATGTAAGATCCATGAATCAAGGCAAGCTGGACATGATCCAACAAGAGATGACAAGACTGAATATTGACATCGAATCAGTGAACTAAAATGGATAGGAATGGGTGAATTTAATTCAGATGACCATCAGGTATACAACTGAGGGCAAGAATCCCTCAGAAGAAATGCAGTAGCCTTCATAGTCAATAAAAGGGTAGGAAAAGCAGTACTGGGATACAAACTCCAAAATGACAGAATGATCTCAGTTCGAATTCAAGGCAACCATTCAACATCACAGTAGTCCAAGTCTATGCCCCAACCACTGGTGCTGAAGAGGCTGAAGTTGACCGGTTCTATGAAGCCCTACAACACCTTCTAGAATTAACACCAAAAGATGATGTCCTTATCATCATGGGGGATTGGAATGCTAAAGTAGGAAACCAAAAGATAACTGGAATAACAGGCAAGTTTGGCCTTGGAGTACAAAATGAAGCAGGGCACAGACTGGTAGAATTTTGTCAAGAGAATACGATGGTCATAGCAAACACTCTTTTCCAACAACCCCAGAGACGACTCTACACATGGACATCACCAGACGGTCAACACAGAAATCAGACTGACTTTGTGCTCTGCAGCCAAAGATGGAGAAGATCTATACAGTCAGTAAAAACTAGACCAGGAGCTGACTGTGGCTCAGATCATGAGCTTCTTGTTGCAAAATTTAGGCTTGAATTGAAGAAAGTAGGGAAAAACACTAGGCCACTCAGGTATGACCTAAACCATATCTCTGATGAGTACACAGTACAGGTGACAAATAGATTTAAGGAATTAGGTCTGATAGAGTGCCTGAAGAACTATGGACAGAAGTTCGCAACATTGTACAAGAGGTAGCAACTAAAACCATCCCAAAGAAAAAGAAATGCAAGAAAGCAAAATGGCTGTCTGAGGAAGCTTTACAAATAACTGAGGAAAGAAGGGAAGCGAAAGACAAGGGAGAAAGAGAAAGATACCTCCAATTGAATGCAGAGTTCCAAAGAATAGCTAGAAGAGATAAGAATACCTTCTTAAATGGACAGTATAAAGAAATAGAAGAAAACAATAGAACAGGGAGGACCAGAGATCTCTTCAAGAAAATTGGAGATATGAAGGGAACATTTCATGCAAAGATGGGCATGATAAAGGACCAAAATGGCAGGGACCTAAAAGAGGCAGAAGAGATTAAGAAGAAATGGTAAGAAAAACATCTACTTCTGCTTCATTGACTATGCTAAAGCCTTTGATTGTGTGGATCACAACAAATTGTGGCAAGTTCTTAAAGAGATGGGAGTACCTGACCATCTTATTTGTCTCTTGAGAAACCTATATGTGGGTCAAGAAGCAACAGTTAGAACTGGGCATGGAACCACTGATTGGTTCAAAACTGAGAAAGGAGTTTGGCAAGGCTGTATACTGTCGCCCTGCCTATTTAACTTATATGCAGAGCACATCATGAGAAAGGCGGGGCTGGATGAATCACCAGTTGGAATTAAGATTGCTGGGAGAATATCACCAACCTCAGATATGCAGATGATACCACTCTCATGGCAGAAAGTGAAGAGGAACTAAAGAGCCTCTTGATGCGGGTGAAAGAGAAGAGCGCAAAAGTTTCCTTGAAACTCAACATTAAGAAAACTAAGATCATGGCATCCGGTCCTATCACTTCGTGGCAAATAGATGGGGAGGAAATGGAGGGAGTAACAAATTTTATTTTCCTGGCTCCAAGATCTCTGCAAATGGGGAGAGCAGCCAAGAAATTAAAAGATGCTTGCTCCTGGGGAGGAAAGCTATGGCAAATCTAGACAGCATACTAAAAAGCAGAGACATCATCCTGCCAACAAAAGTGCATATAGTCAAGGCTATGGATTTCCCAGTTGCAATGTATGGCTGTGAAAGCTGGACCATAAGGAAGGCTGAGCACTGAAGAATTGAGACCTTTGAATTGTGGTGCTGGCAGAGACTCCTCTGAGTCCCTTGGACTGCAAGGCGATCAAACCAGTCAGTCCTAGAGAAGATCGACCCTGACTGCTCTTTAGAAGGCCAGATCCTGAAGATGAAACTCAAATGCCTGGACCACCTAATGAGAAGGAAGGACTCCCTGGAGAAGAGCCTAATGCTGGGAACAATAGATGGCAAAAGAAGAAGGGGATGACAAAGGATGAGGTGGCTAGATGGAGTCACTGAAGCAGTTGGTGTGAGCTTGAGTGGACTCCGGGGGATGGTGGAGGACAGGAAGGCCTGAAGGAATGTTGTCCATGGGGTCGCGATGGGTCGGACACGACTTCGCGACTAACAACATACCATATTGATGATTTCTTCCTGTTTGCTACTAGGACTGGTTCCACTGCCACCTTCCAGGGTTGGAATCCTGTCTTTGGACATTTCAGGTGCCCTGCAAGTCTCCCAGCTTTTCTCTGAGGTCAAGTCTGCTTCCCTCAGCAATCTCTCTTGTGATCACATGTCCTGTATGCCACATGTAATTCGGTTCCTTATTAAGGAGTCTTTGGTATCTCCAAACTTGCTGAAGCTGTTAATATCTTTAAGCTGGTGCAATATTCTTCAGTGTCATCCCTCTGTTATATTCCGGAAAAGCTCTATCTTTCCACTGGTTCATTCTTTCAGGGGTTGCAGTGAGCATAAAACCAAACAAGTATTCGAGCCAAACTATGCATACAGTGACTCACATATTTCTCTCCCCATTCTTCCAGTCAAATAGAGAAACTGACTCATTTTCACAGACTCCACTTCATCTGCCTTTTCAGTGTCTACATAGAGAATCAACTTCTCTTTCCAGATTTTCCATGCCTGATATAAGTTCTGTGGTTCAATGAGGTTTAATGTGATTAGTGGTTTTGGGGCTTCATTTGCAACCTCTCCCTCTCCCTCTCCCTCTTCACAGTCCATTAGGCTTCTTCTGTCTAGGATTCAGTCACTGCTACAACCATGTTTCAAGCTCGGTGGACTGCACCTCATATTCAGACTGACTTGGCTTCCAAAGAAGCTTAGACAGCAAGCATATGGTCCTATCCATCCACACACCCCTCCTAGGAGTTGTAGGACTCTATTTCTGTCTAAATGGGTGTAGCATAGCACCCTAAAATTGCACACCTACCAAGTGTATTGTGGTCATTAAGAGTGCAGGACTGCGAGTCTGGTCCCTGCTCAGCCATGGAGCCAGCTGATTAACTTTGGGTCAGTCACAGATTCTCAGCCCAACCTACCTCACAGGTTTCTTGTTGTGAAAGAGAATGATTTAAGTCACTCTGAGTTCTTTGTAAGAAAAAAAGTAGCATATAAATCTAATAATTAATAAAGGGTAAATACAACTCCTTGATTGACGCTCACAAGCCACTGGAAATCAGTGCAGGTCTTTCGAGACAGATGTAATATTTCCCTGATACCGTGCCTTAGATAGCAGCCTCCTTGCTCCATTTTGTACAAGTGAAGCTTGAAGACAGGTAGCCACATGTAAAGCATGTTGCAAAAGTCTGCATTTGATGTAGTCTCAGTTAGATCAAGGACTGAGTGATACAAGTTATAGAAATTCTGTGGGACTTGAAATCTAGCTTTGGGATAGTCTTGTGAGCTCATTGTTATACATATTGTTACTCCATATTGAGGATGATGAAATGCGCGTGAAAGATAATGCCTTTGAAATGCATGAGATTCGCTTTGAAATCAAAGTGTTTTGAACTGTGTTGTTTGTAAGCAGAGCCAGCAATTGCAACTCTCTTTAACCCAATACTTTCAAAATTAGATTACAGTTATTTCAGAGAATGTCCTTTGTATGGCCTTTTTATTTTTTTAAACTGGCCACCATCTTACAAGTATTTCACTTATTGTTTCATTCGTAGTACTCACCACTAGCTTGAAACTGCTCATAGGGCTTTGTGCTGAAAGAACACAACCCTGATTCATAGAACTGACTAGAGACTAAGTTTTTTTTCTTCTGAAGAAATGTGTACAAGGTAGTTCTGCAAGGCAGAATTCAGACATGCGCTGCTTCCTGCTAGCCAATTATTCCAGATCTCCTTGGAAGTCTGTCACATGAAAGAAGCAACATATGACCTGTTACATCCACAGCTGCATCTACAATTTGGGTGATGGCATCAGCTAAGAAAGAACTACCAACCTCTGTGAATTGCCACTGGAAACAAGCTGCTGTGAACCAGAGATGCACTGGACCAGATATCGATTCCTCCATGTGGCTGCATCCCCAAGCAAAGGCACAGCAGAAACACATGTCCACATTAACACCCATGTGTCTAGAATGTACAAAACTAACCAGTTCTAAAAAATCAAATGAGGCAGCAATATTCTAATGATACCATGCTATATGAATAAAAAGATTAGATACACTGTCTTATGTTAAATAACTTAATGCAGTGATAGGGGTATGTTATGGAGAAATATGAATTGAAACAAGTGGGCTCTCATTTAACTAGACTGAAATTTTAACATTTATTTGAAAGACAATCTTCTGTTGGGACTGGGTGGATTCATATTGTGAAGCCAAGTTAAAAGCTCTACTTGTGGAAACATTCAGTTGGTGGTCCTTTTTCTTTGTTTTGTCAGCTCTCGTTGAACATCTGTTTTGGAGGAGAATTAAGTGCATCAGTGGCTAGGAACCAAATCATCTTCATGATGTCATTGTTGAATCATTTCTGTTTTCTCTATGAAAACGTTCTAAAGCTGTGCTAGGAGGGGGAAATGCTCACAGCAACCAACTGCAACAAAGAGCTAAAGTTATTCTGGGCTGAGACGTCAGCTTGTCAACAGCCACACTCTAAAAACATGGTGCCAACTTTGCAACAGGACTCTTGGAGGAAGACACAACATAGTGCTAGACTGAGCTAAACAATACTGGGAAACAGTCTTGAATGGAACATTTGGGTACCAAGACATCCTTATTTATTTGTGAAAAGGATAGAATACCTGCTTATTTATTTATTCAATTTCAAAAACAACTTGTCCCTTAATAACATTAATTACATTTTATAAAATTTAAAAACACCACATGCACATGTGCACACATGCACACTTATACAATGCATGTGTATATATATAAAACCTAGAATGATATACATACATACATATATATATATATATATAAAATGTTGTAAATGTTTGATGTTGTAAGCCGCCCCGAGGCCTTGGCAAGGGGCAGCATAGAAATGTTTAAATAAATAAATAAATAAATAAATAAATAAATAAATAAATAAATAAATAACTAGAAGTCATGCCTCATGATAGGGCACAAAGCTGCTGTTTTGCTAACAGGAGTCCCAGATTCAGTCTCTGGCATCACCAGGCAGTAGGTGATGGAAAGGACCTTTGCTTGAAACACTCAGGGGAGTTGACTCTGTACTCAATGAGTTTTTCACAGACCACCTCCAAAGGCTGAAAGCACTTAGAATAAAGCACTCTCCATGAGAGGCATAATATAATCATAATATAAAACTAATACAATTTAATAAAAAGTACTGGAACAACCAGAAACCAGAACAGAATCAACTGATTTTAGTTCAGGCATAAAATAAAAAGGCACCTGAATAATAACAGCAAAATCATCAGGTGATTCTCATTACAGAGGGTATTTCAAACACAGCATGCTGCATCAGAAAAGACCCTGTCTCTGCTCACCACCTATGGTATTCCAGTGATGCAGGATCCAGAGAAATAAAAAGTGAGGACAGCCAGCATATGGCCCTACCCATCCTGAACAAGGTGCTGATCTTCAAACACTGCTTTACAAAAAACAACTAATAAGGCATATGGTTTTCAACATCTTTTGAGGTTCACTTTGCGGGATTTTTGGTTCCAGGAAAGCATCTTCAATGAGGGTCATCATTTGAATAGATAAGCAAATTTGTATGGAAGAAGCCTGCACCTCAGATCCTCTTGGCCCAGGCCATTCAGGGCTCTTGCGAGTAAAACCAACACTTTGTACTTAAAAGCCCTTGAGAAACCAATGCAAGTCTTGCAAAAACATTCATAATATCTAAACTGAAATGCATTATGATGCTCCAGTCTAGACATGATCAAAACATGGATAACAGACGAGTTGGGGGATCGGCTGAAATTGGTAGAAGATGCCCTGAACTCAAAAAACTCCAACTGTTTCCAGCGGCGCAAAGGCAGATCAGGCAGGAATTGGATTCATCACATGGGTACATTCATTCTGTGAAAGATAACATCACACCCCATTACCAGCCAGGGATAACTACATGACGATGCCGCTGCGGGAGGATGGGCCTAGAACAAGAGAATGTGTGGCAAGTAAATCTGCAAACTTTGCCACAAACAAGGCCAACAACAAAATCGCAAGAAAATGACAGTTGTTTTCTGTGCTGTTAAAAATATCCACAAGACTGATCAGCGGGTTTGGCACAGTTCTACTTACAATCCAATTTTGTGTTGGCTGATTCTGTGTATCTCCGAACATTTCAATGGTCCCTTCATTCCTGCCTGCATGCAGGCATCTAGAAGCTTTGTTCAATCCCATCACCAGAAATGGGGATTATCTGTCTATCCATACAGTAATTATGATTCATCACTTCCGTGTAGTTCAGAGTTGTATGAGGACAAGCTGTGAGTTACAACATCTCTAATCTGCTGCTTCAGACAGATATAAACAGCAGGTCACATCATGCATATGGATTATTCAGGAATCTGAATATCGTGGTTGCCTTTCAAACTAGGATTCTCCAATTTAGCTGGAATTCAGATAAGAAAACTAGGGTAACAAGACAGACAGCCCAATGTATTTTTTTATCCTTCATTGCTTGATCTGCAATGCCAAGTGCCCAGAGGAAGGAAAAAAGAAAGCTTATTTCAAAGACCTTTCTGCTACACGATCACTTAAGAATCTTTTGTGCATTTGCGATGCATGTTTGGTGCAATCATGTACTTACAGGCAGGCATTGCAAGCCTAATCAGTTTATTTAATGAGTAAGTTCCTCTGACTTCAATAGGATTGATTCCCAATCCCATGCATACGTACCTAGGAGTAAGTCCCATGGAAATTGATGATCATTGCACAGAAAAATCAGTCTGTTAGACGTAGAAACACGATTACAGCATGTTATTCTAGAAAGCCTTAGGAAAAGGACTTATCCCTCCATAAGTACTTCAAGGCCTGTCAAAAGAGGAAGGTCAAGATCTCTTCTTGCTGATGCCAGAGTGCAGGACACAGAATAATCCATTCAAGTTGCGACAACCCAGATTCAGGCTGGGCATCAGAAAAAGCTTCCTTACTGTCAGAGCAATACGATAGTGGAACCAGTTGCCTAGAGAAGCGGTGGGCTCTCCCACACTAGAGACATCCAAACGGAAACTGGGCAGCCATCTGAGTGGGATGGTGTAACATGGTGTCCTGAAACAGCAGGGGGTTGGACCAATGGCCTTCATGGCCCCTTCCAATTCTATGATGTTATGATTCTAAGGTACGTGTGAATTAGTTTAGCTGGGCAGACAAGGATGGGTTTTGCATGTCACAAGAAGTTTTGGGGATTTCTTACACTTGTTGGGTTGTTGTAGCATCCAGACCCAGCTGTGTTGATTCTGCTTGGTACCTTTAATTTCCTTAAATATGGGAAGAACTAGTATTCTTTTTTATGGCTTCCATGCTCCACTGTGGCTTCTTTGGTCATCAGGTCTCGAATCTCTATTTTACTTTCTTAGTATGGAAACACCATTGAGTTCTGTGGAAAGAGCAGCTGCAGAGGTGGCTGCTCAAACATCTGCTCTGTACTACTCTCAGTTTCCTAGCAACACATGTGGCATCACCTCCTTTATTCCAGTTTGTTGAGCATGTTGGAGAAGATGGTGTTTCCTTTGTTCTGGCAAATACAGGGCTAAAGAGAAAACTAACATGTATGTAGCAGCAGGAGAATCTCCTCCTAGATAAGAGAGAACAAGAAGTTAGAAGGCCAAGGATGAGTTTTTGAGCTGCATCTTGACTGGGTTGTCTTAAATAAGGTATGAAAGACTTCATAAAATTAAAACCCAATAAAACACACATCATTAAAAACATTAGGCCAATTACAAAATTTAAAAGGCTAAATTACAAAGATGTGTCTTCACACTGCTTCTGCAAGCCAAGAGAGTGAGGACATTGTGGTTAGGAGTGCTCAGCTAGGATTACAAAGACCCAGGCCCAGTCCCCCTTGGCTGTGAGACTCACTGGGTGGCTTTGGGCCTGCCACAGACTCTCAGCCTAACCTACTTTTTGTGAGGACAAAATGAGGAGGCAAAGCATCTCATAGGCTGCCTTGGGTTTCTTGCAAGTGGAAGAAATGCATTCTAAATGTATTCTAATAATGATAATTCTTGAGGAAAGGCATCCACTACTTAGGGAGTAGCACAAAAGAAAGCCTTTTCCTGTGTGCCCCCTAAATAGGCCTCTGAGGACAATGGCACCATTGGAAGCTTCTGCAAATCTGAATAACCTGTCAGGTTAATTACAAGATCACCCACCCCTTAGCCAGGTTCTAAGACATTTAGGACTTAAGGATACAATATGATGCATATTTGGACAGGAAATGGTTAGAAAACCCTTCAGAGGGCAGATACAGTGATCTGAGCATGGAAGGGAAAGTTGGAGAGCCTTCCCCCAGCCTTCCTCCTCACAGTCAGTAGAGAGAAAGGTGCTGGCGGCTCTCCATGTTCAGAAAAGCAACCTCAGAAGAGGAGGAAAAGAGGTGTTCCAATAGGTCCAAATGTGGGGAGACCACAGAAGCCAGGAGAAGATTTACCTGCCAGCCTCCCTCCCTGCCCCTCTGAAATGCCTTCATTGGACAGGCCACAACTCAGATGCTTCCAGGTTTGCCAGTTTCTGAGCCACAAGGGTACCACTGGCACTCTTACCAATTTTATTTAAACAAAGACGCCTTTTAAAAAGCAATCTCTTAGGCTGTGGCCATCATTTCTCACCCTTGACTACTTCCTAGTTCCTCTCAGGAAGCACAAACATTCAGGGCAAATCCAGGAGTTATTGCATATTGTCACAGGGTCCACCTATCTTTGGTATTGTTGAGGCCTATAGCTCACGTGTTGACACTGTACTATGTGGACATATTGTTACATATCCATGTTTCAATTGCTGGGATCTCTAGTTAAATGCATAACAATATCTCCTAGATATCTCCAAGTCACCAGATAACTTTCCCAACTCATTGCATACAACCTCTAAAACATCCCCCAACTGGTGCACTCCAGATGTTTAGACAAGAACTCCCAATATTTCTGGACATTTGCCATGCTGGCCTGAAAGGAATGAAAATCCAAACCATCTGGAGAGTACCAGGCTGGGGAAGGCTGTGATACAAAAACCAGCATTGGTATGAAACTCCAGCTGGAGGTCACCACTGCCAGCCCTCTCACTCCCACTGTTGAAACGAAAGTCCCTGTTTTTTTGTAGGCCCAGCAGCAAGAGGGCCTCTGAGCATCTGTGAGTTAATAGTTCCCTGGCTACTTTGTGAGTACCTCATCGAATGCATCCATAATGGGGGCTTCCAGGCACACATGAAGCCCTCTATTTCATGGACTAGATTAATTTGATATTAGGTTGTGCTTTGCTCTAATTTCATGTGAATCATTCCCACCAACATGGATCAAACTTTACATCAGGAGTTGATTTCCTAGCAGCAAAGGCATTTCTCAGCAATGAGGTAGTTGTTCATTTCCTACGGAGCCATGAAACTAATTGGGTTGAATGAGAAACTGCATGGATTTTATTTTGAAATGTCAAGTTATTTCTTTGCCTTCTATTTTTACTATACCTATCTAATGCACTCCTAACCTGAGAGAAACACCAGGTAATATGAAATTACTCATCTTTTCATAGTTCACATATCCCATTATAAAATGGGAAGCACAGAGTTGCCTTGTTCAGATATCATAAAACATGGATTCCAGTCAGTGGAATGACCCTACATATTCATTGGGTTTGTATGCTCCCCTTTGCATCCCCTGTTCCTTTACACGGACAAGGAAGAAATGGGAAGCTGTTCCTCTTTCCCATGACCTCCAAACTTGAGGGATTCTGCTTTGCTCTAAGTGTCACTCAGAACAAACTACAGTTCCCTGAGTTCAGATACATGGAGTATGGCATCACCACTCTGTTACGCCAGTTCCTCCTGAGAAAGTCTGCAGATATTTTGCTGTGTTTTTACTGCCTTTTCTCCATTTTCATACCACTGCTATTTTCTGGCAGGGCTTCTCTGCACAAAGCATTTATAGTGTGCTTGTGATCATTTATGGAAGTTGGGAATCCTTTACATAATGTCCTCCGCCTCCAGGGTCTCTCTGAATTTTGTAGGGGAGTTTTGGGGTTTGGTTTTGTCAAGTGAGGATAATGAAGTATTCCATTTTAAAGACACCAAAAACTAGAGTAAAGTCTGGCGTAATTCAGCAATTGCTCTGTGCTGCAGCACCATCTGGTGAAAGGATCTGGTGACCATGGATGGAAAAAGCCTGGAGAAGGCCTGTATATAAATAACACTCTCTCCTGGAAAGTAAAGGGGAAAAACCTCCCTGAAGTACTGGATTACATGCCTCTTGTAGAGAAGTCCTCAGGCAATTATGGTGAGGAAGTTGAAAATCTTTTTTTTAAAATAAGTTTTATTTGAATTATAATCCTAAAAAACAACAAACTACAAACAACATCCATCATCAAAAAACATTGAGCCCGCTAGGTTAGCCCCCACACCCTTCTTTTCCCATTTATAATAACTTTAAAAACATATTTAAATCTATGCAAAGTCCCGTTTCTCTAGGCAATAATAAAAAGAGTCCCAAGTTTGATAGAAGTCAATATCGTCCTTCTCCTTCAATGATAAAGTCAATCTGTCTATTTCTGTACAGTCGAGGATTTTTTTTTTTTTTTAGAATCCATTCATTGATGGGTAGTTCTTTACTTTTCCAGTATTGAGCGAATACAATCATTGCCACAGTGATTACATGTAAAATTGAATAAATTTCTTGTTTACTAATATCCTCTGGTATAATGCCTAATAAAAAAAACTTCAGGTTTAAAAGCTAAGGATTTTTATAACATTTCCACAGGCCATTTATGTGTTTTAATCCAATAGTTTTTCACATTATCACAAATCCACCACATATAGTAAAAGTACCCAATTTATATTTATACTTCCAGCATCCATTTAACATATTTGGAAACATCTTGGCTAAGCTATTTGGCGACAGATATCATCTATAAAACATTTTGTACAGGTTTTCTTTATACAAAGTTGCTAATATTACCTTGATATTTCTCTCCTTCAGCTTTTACCACTTTTCTAATTCAATATTATAGCCAAAATTTTGTGCCCACATTATCATAGTTTCCTTAATCTATTCGTCTTCCGTTTTCGTATCAAGTTTATACAATTTTATCTTTAATTCCCCCCCATCGACATTAATGATTTTCTAATATAGTGACTTAAAAAAGAATCATGTGACTTAGCCTTCTCATACCACATATAAACGTGCCAATCCATTTGCAAATCATTCCCTTTAAAATACAAAGTTCTCTTATTTCTTCTTTACACCTCTACCTCTTCTCTCTTCCTCTGTTTTCAGTATCTGTACTTCTTGTTGTAAATCAGTGTCCACTTCCAGTGTCTGTACTTCTTGTTGTAAGTCAGAATGATATGTTGTTAGTTCCATTGGTTCAACATCTATCCCTCCTTCTTTTGAGGCACCTGGTTCTTCCTCTTGAAGCATACTTCTAAGTTCTTCATAAAACTCTTGTGCCAGGAAGTTGAAAATCTTTTAGAGCAGAATAGGATGCGAGGGTAAGGGGCAGTCGCTGTCTGCTCCACCACCATTACCAAATTAGACTTCAATGTGTCTTTCGCCTGCCTTTCCTAATCAACCCACTGTCACTTGTTTAGGCCACGAAAAACTTGCCCTTGCACTGCAGGTTGTTTCAGAAGGGGAAGGTTTCAGCCTCTATTTGGACAGGCATTTGAGAAGGAGTGTGGAGCAGGGGGGAATGGACAGCAGGGAACAGCAGCCAGAGAGAGGGATTACTAGATCTGAGTGGAAGCAGAGGCCCTGAGAGGTGACAAAAGGTATTTCTTTATCAAGGCAGAAAGGAGTGAAAACCCAATAGCGTCATTACAGATGCCTTCAGCTGTAACTGGGATCAATAGTGTGGTGGTGCCATAATCCAGTCAGCCAACAGGGAGGTATTTTAAACCTCGGCTGTTTTAAGGTACATGCTTCAGACTACATGTTCTTCAGCACTGACATGGGTAACTATTCTTATTACTCCATCTATAGAGTATGTAACACAGTTAAAGAAATGATATCAAGACACACGTTAGGAGAAACCCACATTGTGCTCATGGGACAATCATGTGCAATTAAAAAGGAAATATGTCATCTATACTCTTAGTTAATTTTTCCCAAGGCAGTGAAGTCTTAGGGTCCAGCTAGCTTGTGACAGGTTGCCGCATCCTTTAGACATCTGACCTTGACTGCTACGTAGCAAATGAATGAGGGTGACAGAGGTAGGGCCAGGTTCCGTGGTTCCAGAAGCTATTTTGACCATCATTCATCTGACTATGGCTACACAAGCTACACAAGCCTCTGGTGGTGAGATTTGTACATTGAATTACAGCAAATACGCAGGACAGGAAAATGATGCTGATCCTTTGATCTGTGCATGTGCTGTGTACATCATTGTAATGGTGCATATCTTCTTGGGTGATGCAGCTGAAAGAATAGGGGGGAACCATTCTTGCAAGTAATGTATCTAACCTGTTTTACATTCCTTCCTGGTCACAAAAATGAAGCACTTCTTGATCTCTGCAGCATTCAGCTGATGTGCATGAGCCTTGTGATCTCACTCATCCTCTGCCCATCAGCGCCCCCAGTCGTATTAATGCCAACCAGCTGTTCCCCAACAAGCCAGCTGTGCTATTGAGCTCCATGGATTCTTTTTTACTATGACAAGGGTTTGCCATATGGAATGCCTCTTGATTATGCACACCACAAAAATCTTTTTTTCGGAATGACATGTACCAAACAAGATGAGAGTAATATGATGAGAGTAAGATGAGAGTAACGCCTGTGTGTGCATTTCACAATGCGTTTTTTCCATCTGTCATTCATAAATTCATCAAGGAAAGTTTTTCCAATCAAGCCATTTCCCCATAGGCTAATTTTTCCCCTTTATATACACACAGTCAGTTACAACCATTGTCAGCTGTTCTTCATTTTCCCACCACCCAGTAGCGCTATGGGAATTAATTCCTTCAGATGACTCAGTTCAATGATATGTTATTGGAAGAACAGGTGGGTTCTGCTGCTTTGTCAAGCTCGACATGGCACAGAGTCTCAAAGGTATATCTGCCCATCCCTGAGGGAGCAAAGCACTCAGCTTGAGGTTAAATCCTTCCCTCCCTCCTTCCCATTGTTCAGTATAATCCATTCCTGCTTCAGTGGAATCTTATATCATTGTATAGCATAATCTGTACCATCTCCCTCCCTCCCCTTAAGACGATCATGTGGAGTTTCTCTCCACTGCTCTTTGATGTGGAATCCTATGCAAACCCTCACTGAGCATAAAACACTCTTGTTTTACCATGGAATCTGTCTAGCATGGATCTAAAACAGGAACTGCTGCTACCACAGTTGGGGTCACGCAAATATTATGTCAGAGCCATGCTGAAAACTTTTTACTTCTGTGGCAAGAAACAGAGTGATTCCAAGACAGCCTAGGACATTCAGTATTGCGAGAGATGAGGACACCGAACCACAAGATGGGCCAGCAATTTAACTTTTCCTGGCTGAAAGTAGTGACTAGATGCTAATGCCATCTGTCTAGCCAATGTGGAGCTGTCTTGGCCATCATCTAACAGCTACATGAAGTTCAGCATGTTACTAGAATTTAAAATACACTTGAAAACAATTGTTCATTTACACGTACAAGGGGAAACTGTTTTTTTCTAAGTCACAGCAATGATCTTCATCTGGGATACTGTGTCCAGTTCTGGGCACCAAGATTTATGAAAGATGCAGAAAAATTAGAAAGGGTCCAGAGGAGGGCAACAAAAATGATCCCAGGTTTGGAAACACTGCCCTAGGGCATGTTCAGCCTTGAGAAGAGAATGCTGAAGGGACATGATATCCCTCTATAAGTAACAAAAGACTGCCACAAGGAGGAAAGTCACGATCTCTTCTTGTTGATACCAGGGTGTAGGGCACAGAATAATCAACCCAAATTGTGACAAACCTGAATCTGGTTTGTCTAGATTCCTCACTGTCAGAGCAATACAACAGTGGAACCAGTTGCCTAGAGAGGTCACAGGCTCTCCCACAGTAGAGATATTTAAAAGGAAACTGGACAGCCATTTTGAGTGGGATGGTGTAAATTGGTGTCCTGCAGCAGCAGGGGCTGGGCATGATGGCCTCCATGGCCCCTTCCAACTCTACGATTCTATGATTCCATGATTCTATGATCCTTCTACCTCAGTACTGGGTACTTCAGCTTTCACCAACCTGCAATCCTCCAAATATTTTAGACTACAATTCCTATCAATAATCTTTTCCATTCCCTGCTCCCTTTGACTGGAGGTTCCAGCACTGAATAATGGACCACATGCTCACCTGGGACCTTCAGCATGGTAGGTAACTTGTACTTTTCCAGATGTCTGGGCCTTACAGCTTCCATCATCCCTCAGTATGGGCTAAGCTGACTAAATCTGATGAAATTTGTAAGCCGAAACATCTGGAGGGCCACAAGTTGCCCCCTCATGTTTTATATGTGCCACACTGTGAGAGAGCTATGGCCTCTCTGAGGAAAAGATCTGAAGTTTTCTGTCCTTAAAAGCATGACATAATGGTCAAAGTGAAATCCAGGTTTTTAGTCCCCACTTGGCTGTGAACCTCACATGGACCAGTCGCTGGCTCTCAGTCTACCCTACCTTAGTGGATTGTTGTGAGGTAAAACGTAGAGGACGAGGATTGTGTAAGCTGATTTGGATTCCTTGCAGGCAAAAAGGTGGACATAAATATAATAAATACATTTTTTAACTGCGTGTGAAGAAGTGTCACCCAAAGAACGAAAGAACAGAATAGCACAGCTGGCCCTGTTCATTCTTGGCTACACACATACACAGTATCTTTTTGTTTTTGAGGATGATTAAGTGTGGGATGGGTTTGGGACAAATCTGTCCATTCCTACACAAGCACCCAAATGTACACATGATTGTGTCCTTGATAACGTCATGAATGATACATAAATAGCAGCTCACATTGGTCCTGAAAAGCTACAAGACACAGCCCTTTACACTGTGAATTTACCTCAGAGAACTCATAAAAAATAATGTTGTTGACATTTGAGGAAAAAGCAGGTTTCCTGTTTGAACTTTGACAGGTATCGGAAGATGTGAGTAATGTCAAATCTTGGGTTTTCTTTAAAGGCAGTCTGTGGTCATGGGTTTCTCACATTTGTTGTGTGCCAAACAGCTTTGAACTGTTTGCAGAATTTTTTAAGAAAGAAAGAAAGAAACCTTTCAGTGATGCTTATCAAGAGGAGACAAGAGCCGTTATGAAATATGTGCATTTGTGAATAGGTTACTGGAGATAAAAAGGTTCCATATGATATGACCCACTCGCTATAAAATGTGGTTGATGTTCCTGATACCCCTAAACAAACACTGTAAGTTAAAGCCCAGTTGTGGCTGGATATAAAAAAGAGCCCAATTTGTTTCTGCTTCACATGTTTGGCAGGAAAGAGATGGTTTTCTGAGACAAAGCTTATTTATTTATTTATTTTGTCTGAATCATAACTTGACACTTTTGACAACAAAGCCATCCTGGCAGTTCCTTGTGAAATTAAAAACAAAGAAACATCTGTTTATACATTTTTTTTCCTTTTTCCTGATCAAGTCTGGTGCCTGGATGGCTTTGTCCATGCTGTGGGTGAGCATAAGGAGCTTCCTTTTTATCATACAGCCCCTGAGTCTGCGCATTCCTTCCGTGGTGCCTGTTCTGCATTTTGGAAGGCCCTGCACAAGATGTCCTCCATCTTTTCACCACCCTCATCACCAGATGCAATTGGCCCCCTTCTTTCCCATTGTTGCCACCTCTTGCTTGCTTGACAGGCATAGAGCCAGAAGCAAGGAAGCCATGGCTTCTGGGGGTCCTTCTTCTCACCACCCATGTAGTCTGAGCCACAGCAAGAGGCAGATGAACAAGTAGGTTGCCATGGTGAAGAAAGGAGCAACCCCAGGGAGCTCTTGTCCATGGGCCCTTTGAGGTGAGGGCCCTTGGCAGGTGCCTGACCTTGCCTACCCTAGATGTCAGCCCCATGTACAAGAAACATTGTCTTGGATAATCCAGTAGTTGTCTCATTGTTCGTAGGCTAGGTGCTCAAACCATTTTTTTGTTTAATGGTTTGGACAACCACATGTTGGATTACATGAGCAGAACCTGCTGGAGCCAGGGGTCAGACTAGATGGCCCAGGAGACCCCTTCTGACTCTTCTATATTTCTAATCTTTAAGCAAAAGATTGGTAGGGGCCCGAGGGAGAAACACAGCTCACAGCAGCTTGAACCTTCTCTAACGCTCATTTCCCAAAACTCTTCTTATGAACCCATCTGTGCACCAACCCTGTGGGAGGGGGGGGCACTGTGAAAAGGAGAGTGCTTCTGCTCCACCTGTTGTATCCTCAGTTGGGCTTCTCACGGTGCTGGTGCCAAGCCACCGGGTCCACCTCTGAAGGGGAAGTTTGGGCTCTATTGGAAACATCTCCCACTTTGACATCCCTTCCTGTTGACTGTAGCTCCCCATCGTTCCCATGGCCAGTATGATCTACATCCCCACCCACCATTGGACTGACCTCTTCTACTGCCTCCCCTGGCTGAGTCCCAGGATCCCATTCTCATAAGCAGTTTCATCCTCTGAATCTGAATCATTAAAAAGAATGTGGTTAGCCTTCTGAGAGACGCCAGAGGTTTCACAGTATGCACATACAGAACAACACTCTTAAAAATGGATGGATGGATGGATACACATTTCTTCATGTGTGTCAAATAGATATATGCTTTCCTAATATCAGTCCCACCCCAACCACCCTTATCAGAAATAGGAAATGCATCATATAGGTGTACATTTAGAAACGGTTAAACAGTTGTTATAGTTATTATAATTCAATACAAATGCAGAACTGTGCACAGGTGATACACATCTGCTCCCTTTGTTCTCCCAGTGCCAATTCTGGATGGGCAACTCCAACGCTCAGCTTTTCTTTCTTCTCTTTAAACCAGGCATGCATTAAAGGACTCTCCCGACAGAGGACTAATTTTCACCTGCTCCCACACCTTAAATCCCCAGCACTCCAATCTGCACTTCAGAAACCAAACTCTTTCAAACTTGGCAGGTCACATTTGAAACCAAAAGTTGAAGACTGGTGGGACAATTTTAGTGGAACATTATTAAGTTAGTGGCTTAATTCTTATAATGCAGACTGGATGCAACCCATTCATGCTGTTCCCTGGTGTAGATGTTAAGAGCCCTGAAAAATTGTTATTTTTAAGTGCAGCTGCAGCCTTTATTATCACAGAGACGTCTTTCAACAGGCAGCTGGATCTTCCAACATTTTCCCCTGTGCTATCAAGTTTCCCCAAATTCTATGAATATATCCTAAATGCCATTCTGCATAACAGACATGAAGATTTGTGATTTTGTTTCATCTGTGGTGGTTGCAAATTAAATTAAAAACACTTCTTCTCCAAGGAGAAGTATTGAAATAGCTCATGAATGTGAGCTGCTCCTTTGATGCTCCGCTTATTGATGTGCAACTGTATTCCACATTCAAAGCTGAGCTCAGGCCTTTGCTGGGGCAACATCCATATTGATCACCTTCTCTTCATTAGAATGGCTTAGCCCATAATGAAGCCAGGTGTACTCATTGTCTTTGTAGACTCAGAGTATTAATAGATTGTCACTGTTGCTATGGAGGCTTGACTTACATTGAGACACATTTGCTCTGAGGAGCATCCTCACCCACTCCTTTGGTCACCATCATTATGGGTTGTTTGTGCCTCACCATAGCAAACCATTATGCCTTAGAAAAAGGTCAGGTCATATTAGTAATCCTCATTACCACACAGGTACTGCATGCAAACATGGGAATTGGTAGTTACCCTTTAGAAAAAACATTCTTGGGGTGCAATTCTGGACCTTACAGTGCCTTGCAGAAATATTCACACACAGCCTTTGACTAACACACATGTTGTCATGTTACAACCTGGAAGTGAAATGGAAGTAATTGGCATTGTTAGAACTTGATATACACAAGATGCTCACTCTACACAAGATACACACACTGTGAAACTGCAAATAATTTTCATTGTGGCACAAAATTTCAGTAAACAAAACTTCACTGGCCCTTTTCGGTTGCATAAGTATTCACACACACACACACACACACACACACCCAAGTCAATACTTTGCAGAAGGGCTTTTCACAGCAATCACAGCTTTGAGTCTTGGGTAAGTTCTATCAAGATACGGCAGCATCTGCTCCTCCTTCCTCCTGGCAAACCTGTCCAGCTGGGTCAGGTTGTGTCGGGTCCATTGGTGAACATCAGCTTTCCTGGATTCTTTCTTGCCATGGATTCTCCACTGGATTGAGGCCTGGTCTGGTCTTCTGAGACATTCAGGTTCTTGTTACTCTGGTTGTGTGTTTAGGGCCGTTGTCCTGCTGCACACCAGTCCCAGGTCCTTTGCAGACTGAAAGTAGTTTTCCGGGAGAACTTCCCTGCATCTGCCTCCAGCCAACTTGCCTTCTGTCCTGACCAATTTCCCAGTCCTCGTTGAGGAAAAGCTTCCCCGCAATGCGATGCTGCCACCGTCACACTTTGCTGTGAGGATGCTGTTCTTAAGCAATGAGCTTCACACCACCCAGAGTGTTTTAGTCTCATCAGACCAAAGAACCTTTTCGCATGTGTTGCTGCATCTCTCATGTGCCTTTTCGCAAACTCAGAACAGGCTTTGACATTTATTTATTTATTTATTTATTTATTTATTTATTTATTTAGAACATTTCTATGCCGCCCCCATCACAACAAAGCCTCGGGGCGGCTCACAAAAAATATAGAAAAACATACATAAACAATAACAATATAACAATTTAAAAGAAAAAAAACATTTAAAACCCCCAGTGCATTCTCGGCTAATTTTAAAATCCTAATAAATACAATAATTAAATAAGTTTTAAATAAAAAGGTCTTAGCCTGGCGCCGAAAAACAAATAATGGCTTGTTTCAGCAATAGCTTTCTTGTGTTCCATAAACCCAGCTTTGTGGAGTGTCTGGGTGGCAGTTGCCCCATCTCATCTGCACGTCTCTCCAGCTCCTCAGAGTTACCACTGGCCCCTTGGTAGCTTCTCCTCCTCGCATGATCACTGAGATTTGGCAGAAGGCCTTCCCCAGGCAGAGTCATGACTGAGCCATATTCCTTCCATTTTTTTAAATAATGGATTTAATGATGCTTCTGGGAATGATGAAAGTTTAGGATACTTTTTATAACCAGGCCCTGATTGGTGCTTCTGCACAACTTTATCCCAGAGTTACTTTGATAGCTGCTTGCTCTTCATGATGCTATTTGTTTAGTTGCTCTCTCCAAGAAACTCTGGAGCCTTCCAGAAACAGGTGCATGTAATCTGAGGTGACCTGGCACTGGAATTACACACAGGTGGGCTCCATTCAACTCCTTAAAACACTTCTGGAGACAGTGAGTTGCACCAAAGCTAATTTAGGCATGTCACAGAAAAGGATGGAATAGGTTGTTTTTGTTTCCTGTGTCACAATGCAAATATTTTGGACTTTCACCATATTGAGTATCTTGTGTACATCAACTGATAACAATGCCAGTTAGATCCATTTCAGTGCCCTGTTGTTAGCACATCAAAATGTGGGAAAGTCAAAAGGGATGAATACTTCTGCTAGTTGTATCTACTCGGAAAGAAGCTTCCCTACTTTACGTGTACACATGTACCTAGGAAAATGTTCCACTGAACTTACATCCTGTGTACAGTCAATATCTTGGCTTGTTTGGACTCCTTGCAAGGGTCTCACCCCAATAAAGGATCCACTGACCAGAGCGACTGCACCCACCTCACTGCCTTCTTGCTCACTTGTCCCTTGCTCTGGCCGAGAGAACAGTGGAGGTATGAAGGGGGAGCAGAGGATGCCACAGCCTCCTTGTTCATTGCCCCTCTGCCTGGCAGGCAAGCAGATGCTTGCACTATTGAAGAGGGGGAGGAGAGGCAGCTGGTTGGTTCAATGCTGGTCAGATGGAAGAGCCACTGAGTAAAAGGGGCCCATTGAGGATGTCTTGTCTAAGAGCCCTGCAAAACCTGGAGCCTGAGCTGGTCTTGTGTGGAGACACATGGAATTGCATGGTCAGACCTTTAGGTATAACTCTGGCTTCCATCCTTAACACCACTTGCTTAATGAGTAAGTCTTAGTTTTCAGTAAGCATGCTTGCAATGTCATTTCACGTCTATGGCAAACATGTTGTAGAAAGGATACAGATTGCACGCTGAGCCTGAAGAAGATTGCATTCAACGGATGCCTTGACGCATCATCTTTGGAAAGCCTTCAACAAAATGAACACGTATTTTTCTGGGAAAGATTTCAGAGTTTGATAAAAGTCCCAATCAATGAAATGTTTAAAAGCCACATTGACAACTTTTCATTGATATTAATTATTGAATAAAACACTATTAAGGCATGCATTAAAAACACAGAATACCATCTGCTATTATGATATTTGTAATGAAGTACTCCATGTCTCAAATGTGAGACATCTGAAATGCGTTGACACACCTCTCCCTATATGTGAGGTTAAATGTGTTGCCTTTAGTATCAGGTGAGGAGTTGGAAATTTGTGCACAGAGCTTTCCTCCGTGCGCATTGCCAGGTGGGGAGGAGGGGAGTTTGATATTTGTTAAGGTGGGGGCAGCTTAGGGAAGGGGAGCTCCTTTGCAGGTTTAGTTAAATTTTCCTTCCCTGTGCAGTGCTATCTGGATGCAAAATGAATCCCATGTAGGCACATCCTATAAAATACCAATGTTAACTAATTTTGGCACCATAAATTCAATCCCCTGTCTACCAACCTTCTGATACGGGTGAAGCCATATGTGCAGTCCTGGACGCTGTTTGGGTACCCACTAAGCACCGTTCTGCACATGCATGACCCAATTCAGGGTATAGGCTGGGTTCACACAATATGACAAGCAACCCTATATGGCTACCATGGTTCTCATTTTTTTACCATGAGCAACCGGACAGATGATCAAGTGCATTCTATGCTGTCTTGTTTTCTACCCTGCTTATTCAATTCTCTGACCATTGGCATAGATCCCATCAGCCACTGCACCTGAAATTCAATCCCAAAGAGCATTACTCCCTGCCTATTTTGTCTGCCTCTTCCTCATTGGTCTCCACATACAAGCTGGATGACTGGAGTGACTCCTGAAATTGCCATTCTTTCCAGGGGTCTCCATGGTTATTGCATACCAAGACCATGGAAACAATGATCCTGGGTTCAGACAATACAACAGGTCATGGTGGTACGGAGAAATGATAGAACAAACCATTTTTTTCTTATCATGGTTTCTAAAGCCTAACTTACCATGGTGAAATACCACAACTGGGCTCAAACAACATGACAGACCAGCAATGGTAAAAAACCATCATGGCTTGTCATGTTGTCTGAACCCAGCCCTAGAGTACCCTTCTTGGACTGATTTCATACATTTATTTATTATTTATTTATTACAAACATTTGTATCCCATCCTTCCACACAAGCGTTCAGGACGGCTTACATAGTACAAAATTCCAATAACACAGTAATAAAACCATAAGTATTAAAACATCTAAAATTAAGCATTATAAACTAAAAATAAGAAAGACAAAATAGGAAGTGTGACTATGAAAACAAAAAACTATCTTAAAATGTCTAAAACCCTTGATTGTTAAAATGATGGTTAAATAAAAAGGTCTTCACCTGGCGCTAGAAGGAGTATAATGTCAGCACCAGGTAGACCTCTCTGTGCAGCGCATTCCATAGTCTGGGCACCACTGCAGAGAAGGCTCTGCTCCAGGTAGGCACCCTCCATACTCCCTTCAAGGAGGGTTCCCAGAGCAAGGCCTCCCCCGCCGATCTTAAGGGACATGAGGGCATTTAGGGAAGGAGGCGATCCTTCAGGTATTCTGTTGATGTCATCACAGCTATCTTACTAAAGGACGGCATGACCAGTCAATAACTAGATATGCTAGAGGAAAAGGTTACATGGAAATTGTTCAGTAAATTTCAAATGACAGTGGGAGGTATATGTCATTTTAATGTTTCTATGTTTGGTTTTCTGTTAGCAAACATATAGTGGAATATAGATAAGATCTTAAGCGCAACTGTACCTGTGGTGAATGGGGTTGCATAGATTTGTAGCTAGATAAAGAGACAATGGAAACATCTGCTGTTTAGAACTTCACTCTGTAGCAGCAGGTACGTAGCTTTAAGGATACCAGTAATTTCCCTCCTTCTTGGGAGATAATAATAAAAATGTGTTTATGCCTTCTTTCTGAATAATCAACAATCAAAAACTTTGCACATGCGCATTCCCATGTACCGAACACCGTGAGAATCTGTTTTTAAATCTGTTTTTAAAAGAAGAATTGAGCTTGAGAGTTATACTTCCACTTTTTGTAAGGTTCAAGAACTGAAATCATTCTCTTAAATTCACAAATATTTCTTCCCTGAAAATTTTATTCACTGAACTAAATCTCCTTAGCAGGAAGTTGTGGTGAAAATCCATAGAAGGATGAATATATGTTAAGGTGGAGGTTGATTTGCTCTTTCCCAAACATTGAACAGTCCAGAATATGTTTTCCCCATTATTTCTTTTAGACAAATGGTCAGTGTGCTGTTTTTGCTTCTGGGCTTATCTCAAAAGATTACTGCATGTTACACGGCAACACAATCAGGATTTCAATGCAATTGAATACTAATTTTCAAGGTTGTTCTTAAACTTTTATACATATATTCCCTCAAACTGAAAATATTTCATAAATCCCAGCAAAGATCAACATAATTGTTACAAAAATGTTCTCCAAAGGAGGAAGGTTACTTGCATTCTTCAGGGAAGATCACAGGGGCTGGGAGTGAAGAGGTTGTAGGGTGCACTCCACAAATATTTCTGATTTGCTTCCCAAGTTTTTAGACGCAGTACACCATTTGATATAGCATGCATTGAATCCTTGCTCCTTTGACAATTGTTTTTGCCATTGCTTTGTTCTACTGAAACTATTTTTTCCTGAGTCGCAGAGATTAAAAGTAGTGAGGAATGTGTGTTTTGCCTTTTCCCCTTTAAGCTCATGTGTGTACATCACTGCTATGCCATTGTTCCTGCAAGGACTTAGGCTAAGGACTAAGACCATGTGGGATCCCTCTAAGGGACCCCTTCATTCCTTTGCAGATGGTGGCAACAAAGTAGGACAGCCATTTATGCATTGCCAAAAAAAAAAAAGGAAACACACCATAAAATAGGACAATGCAGGACACTGCCCTGCATGTGCTGATTTCTATGCAAGCATGCAAATTTAGAACTCACTGCTATAGTTCATACAGAAAGGTGATCGCTGTCACCATAGTGGGCAAGACTGTGATGGTGGGAGGTGGGTGCCATCTCCTCAGTCTGCTTTCCAAGTAGCAACTACCGGGGGGGGGGGGGGGCTCCCTGCTCTTGCTGTTTCAGGGTGGTAACTTCCCACTGACTGGCAGCCTAGGGAGTAAGCAAAAAAGAGTAAGCAAATCACCCCAAAAGAGGACACTGGTTTGCATAAGATGTTCATACACAGATATTTATGCATAGATTAAAATTTGGAAATGATGATTATAATTATAGTGGAAATGATTATTGTAATTATAGTAGAAATGCAATGCATCTCAGCGTTGTGCAGAAGACTGTGCCTGCCTGTTTGGTATGCTGCCCAGGTGCTAACTGTTGATGGGCAGCCATTCTTAGGGGGCTTTTTTACCTTTAAAGTGAACACGATGCCTTTAAATAGAGGACACCTCTCAACAGAGGATGGTCATCTGGCAGCCTTTCAAATAGATATGGCCCTCTCTAAAATAGGATACAGGGCCACCTAAGTCAGCCTTTCAAGGGGATGCCTTCAATAGAAGACTATCATCTATAAAATAGGGTATTTGGCCACCCCAAAACAAATGCTTCGTCTCAACCCAGTCATTTTTTTCCTCTGAAGAAGGCATCACTGAGGTTGTGCTCTCCATAGGTAGTCGTACTGAGCCACTTTTGATTAACAGCTGCGATGTGTATGCTTTGGGTTGTCTATCCCATCCCAGCTATTGTGGGAGGTACTGTAAAGTGTAGTTTCTGATACTGGCTGCCTGTCCTCCACAAAATGCTGGTTTTTACCTATAAAGGCTTACACAGTTTGACATCTTGATACTTGTCAGAGCACTTCTCCTGACTTGAATCTACCCAGATACTATGTTCATCAGCTGAGGCGTTCTCTGAGTGCCACCTCCATGGAGTTTTGGCAGTTGGCAACAAGGAAAAGGGCCTTCCCAGTGGTGGCCCCTGTTTATGGGAGTAGATCTCCCCATTGAGGCCCACCTGGAGTCAACTCTGCTGTCATTTCAGCACCTGGTTAATATTGTCCTCTATGCCATGACATTTAATAATTCAAACTGGTAGTGCTTATTTCAGCTGTTTTAAACAGTTCTAGTTGTATTAACTTGTTTGAATTGTTTCAAATTTCTGTAGTGAACTGTTATGGTTTTATTGTATTTATATTTCATATTGCATATTATTGTGTTTTATGAACTGTTATAAACTGTAGAGAGAGATTTAGCTATTTTGTAGTATAAAAATAAAATAAAACAAGGTAATCTAAATAGAAGAAAATCCAATCCAGATTTTAGTTATGACTCTGGTTCTCTCCACAGGCTGGAACCAAGTGGCACAGCCACAAAAGATTCTGGTAGACCTCACTTTTATACCTTTCTATTGAAGTAGCATCCATAAACCATACTTAGCCTTGAAAACTTACCTGCATTTTTCTGAACACAAGTTAAATCTTGCTGGTACTTGCGAATGGAATCGCTCCACTGAGAAAAGAAGGCTGTAACTTGCGCTATGGGTGTATACTTTTTGTAAATGTCTATGGTTGGGAAATTAGATTTGCTCCTTGTATATTACCTTGCTGCATTGCACATCCCTTCCAAGTAGTCCAGGACAGTTTACATGGGCTTATATCAGTGGCTGATTGAATTCAGTGACTGATATTAGCCCAGTGACTCAGCTAAGGTCAACTCAGAGCTTCACTTCTGTCTGAAGACTTGAATGCAGATCTCCAAGCTCAACATAGTCCAGAAAGGGTTAACGGGACCCATTCCAATATGACCATCATCCAGAAACATTCATACTGCATCAGTGGTGAATTTTAATGATCCAAATGGTTCCTCTTCAAGCCTGCATGGTTACTGAGGACTTCAGTAAGTTCCACTGAATGCAGTGGGTGTTAATTTGGTGTAAATATGCATAAGACTTTGAGCTACACATCTCTGAGGCATTTCTTAATGTTTTGAAAGTGCCCAGGGTGACTACTTGTGATTAAAGTTATGCACAGTTTGAAAGGACACTCCACTTGATTGGTCAACAGACTGTGATATTGAAGGGGATTAATTAGTAGCCTCCTCTTTGATAGGCAGGCACTTTTCCCAAGTTGCAGTGTCCTTCTGCACTGGGCTAATGACTTTATTATCACTGTTAAAAATTCTGCTAATTTTCCACTCTTAAAAGTCTGGGTCAGGCAGGCATTTCCTTCAAGTTCATTCCCAAGGCCATTCCGGGGCCTTGATGCACGCATAGCACTCCCAGTGGTGCCTCTTTCCAGAATTCTTGATGGCAGCACTTCTCTTACTAATCTTAACACTGACCTTATCCTCACAGCCTATTATATGGCTAGTAAACTTTAAAGCGCCTCATGAAATCACCACTCTGTGTCAAATCGCCATGGAATTTCACATCCGCTTTCCAACACTAAATCTTCTTTAGCTGGAAGTCCAGATGAAAAGCTAAATTACTCTTTGGTTTCAGCACAGTAAAGCAAGTCATACGCCGACTCCAGAAAGAGTTTTGTCCATTCCTCCATCATTTAGTTAGTTTACCTTCCACCAACCGTGTCAGATTTTCATTTAAAACTGAAATCGTATATATCAGACTTGCTGGACTGAAATGAGCAGCAACTGTCACAGGAGTTTCCTTCATGCTGTCTGCCACAGGTTTAACAAGAAAATAATTTTACAAATGATACAGCAGAAATAATGGATTTCTATTCTCTGTTCTGTTGTGTAAAGGTCAGTGAAACTACCATGCTGGTATCTGAGAGCAGAATCCCATTGAATAAGTTGCTGATAGGAGCTAGTAGAGATTGTGGATCTGGAAGGAGGTAATAATTAATGCTGAATGGAACACTGAGTGCCCAGAGTCAGCTTTTCTTTCTTTTCAACACAGCCACTGCATAGAAAAGACTTCTTGTAGAAGATCAGGGATCCCGCCAGTGTGTGAACATTCAGAAGTGTGTGCTGCATAGCAGACCTCACCGTAAGGTAGAGCTGCACCTGGAAAGTTGACTTGACTGAAGGGCTGACTTCTCACAGTCCCATTAGATACTAGACTTTTGCTGATGAATACTGAGTCTTGACCTCTGAAACTTAGAGTGATTGAGAGCCACTCTGAAAAGCAAAAAGACCTGTGGGATCTAAATGTGAAAACATGTGCTTTCTAGGCAGATGGAAACAGCACTGCTTAAAGTTAACAACACTTTTAACAATGAATCCTGTGGAATGCCTTGCTTACAGTGTTTGTTTCCTAATCTGTTGTAAGAAGCTACTTTGTGATTTATTGAAAAAATGGTAGTTTAATTTTAGATGTGATGTGGGATCTACTTTGCTGAATATCTTCCAAGCCTCTGTCCCTCCCACTCTTAGTTTACTGCCCTGCATATTTAATATTTATGTTATTTTCTACGATTGAAAAAGAGATGCTGTAACTGAATTATTCTAACCTATAATGAATGAATCAGGTGGACACTATTTTTTCTTAACATTCCTATCATAAATAACTGTCAGTACATCATTCTCCATTCCTTTTACTTTTTAAAGCATCAGCATCTGGAATCCTATTCAGTCTGTAAAACATTTGAAATGCAACATAGTGCTTGTCTATTTTCAGCAATGAAACGTTCAGTGGTCACTGTATTTTATTGCTTGTACTTAGTGGTTTACAAGTTGTTTTATCTTCAGTGCATTAGCATAAGGAGCGTGCTATAAAAAGCCTCCTAAATATATATTTCAGCAAGGTTGCTGGCCCATCACTGAATGGAACCTCTGAGCTATATTCAGTAGTCAAATACTGGGTAATATACTTCTGGGCCAAATATCCACATGAGATATACCCTAAGTATGCATTCCTGTGCACTACTGACAGTCACATAAATAAACATGTGCATAGCACCATTTATCTTCACAAATATAGGTACTCGGAACTGCTAGGATTGCCTATGTACTAGAGTAGGTAGCAGTATACAGACCTCAAGCAGAGATTCTGTGGGTGGCCTTCAGCATTTAAGTTTGGGAGATTCAAATATTTACCTGCCTAAGGAGTGAGCACATGTGAGAGAAGAGCCGCAGTCTCTACCCTGATCCTGTGCCCTGAGCGTGCGCATCTTGAGGGATGTGAGAACCGTTGTCCGCAGGCACAGTTTTGCACAGGGTGCCTGCGACCTACCAGCTGGTATAGGTGGAAAGGCATAGACATCTGTTCCACCATGGTCTATTGTTGATTCCTGGACAGGTAAGTATATATTTATTTATTTGTTTGTTTATTTAAAACATTTCTATGCCGCCCCCATTGCAACAAATCCTCGGGGCGGCTCACAAAGAGTACATAAAAACATACATAAATAATAGTAATGTAACAATTTAAAAGAAAAAAAACATTAAAAAATCCCTGGTGCATTCTCGGCTAATTTTAAAATTCTAATTAATTCAATAATTTAGCAATTAAAATAAGTTTTAAATAAAAGACAAGACAAGGTGAATGTCTGGGGTGACTCTTTATGATTGATGTGAACGGCCATGTGTACATGATGCTCCCTCTGCGATGTGAGGCGTAGATGTGAAAGTCTCAACTTGATGCCGGAGTCCTCAAGTGAGCAGACGAGCACCAACAATCCCTTCAAATCTGTGCTGCGGTCTTAAGACTTAAATAAAGGCTTGAAAACTTCTGACCAATGACTACAAAAGGCTCTGTAGCTAGAACAGATGTGTGGATCTTCTGGTTAAGGCAGCACATAAATCTCCACACACGTTCCGCACAGTTCCGTCTACCCATTTGCAAAACTTCTGCATGCATCTTTTCCACCCCTGCTTCCACCTTACGGTCAAATTCATACTCTTCAGTTTTGTACCACCAAAAGCCCTGTCAGGTAAACAATCTAAGTTTACAGAAAAAAAAGATGTAGTAACTGGAATATATCATGAACATTTAAAGGACGCAAAGAATATACCCTAGGGACAGGATATGTAGAACAACGCTATGCATGTTTGCTCCGACGTAAGTCCCACTGAGTTTGGTGGCGCTTTCTCCCATATAGGCATGCAAAGGACTGCATTCTCCATTTTCTATCTGAAGAATCTTGGATTTAAAGACAGATTTTGCTGCTAGATGTCATATTTAGCCAATTGAGAGCCAGTGCAAACAAGGGGTTAAGGACTAGGGACTGCTGAACTGGGGACCAGATGATCCGGTTTCTAGTTTCCATTTGGCCTCTCAGCCTAACCAAATGCACAGGGTTGTTGTTGGAGATAAAATGGAGCTAGGCAAGCCACCTTGGGCTGTTCATATGAGAAAAAAGGATGGGATATAAATGCAATGTAATAATAATAACTTAATTGTGTTGCACCAGATTATTTCTGTCACGCATTACATCCAAGGAAAACCTGTTTTCATTACCCCCATACCATTTATAAATGGTGCTCTGCCTGGTTGTTTGTCCTTGACTGTGGATTGTTATGCTGTTGTTTTATAGTATGTATGTGTGTGCTGTTTGCACTGTTTTTATGAGTATTTTAAGGATTGTTTTTATGATTTCAATATTTGTAAACCACTCGGAGACCCCTGTAGGCTATGGGGTGGTATATAAATGTAATAAGTAACTAAATAAAATTACATCTCACCACCACCTCCGCACACATGCTGACTCCATGCCCATGTGAGGGTCTGACCATTCTTGTTGTGTTTTGTGCGTCCCCTCCACCCCACTTCATCATGCATCCTACCAAAAGAGAGGTGGACACACAAAAGGACAAAACACACCCAGAATGGTCAGACCCTCACTTAGTAAGACTGGGTACAACACTATCTGCTTAGATCCATTGCTCACATGCATCTTCCATAGATATGTGCAGACAGATTGAGAGAGAGAAAGCGTTTAATTCACCACTACTAAGGTTTTTGAGTTTTCAATGGAAAACATGCTGCATTTGTGCATGTAGACAAACAGATTGGACTGATTACCAAATGTGACTTAGGCTCTGCCGACACATGAGTTTGGTCTTTAAATGATTTGGGGGGGGGGGTGGAATCAAAAAGTTGAATAATCCCTTTAATTATATGTTTAAGATGCTGAATGGAAGAAATTAGGGGATATGAAGGAACAAATGTATACTAATTATTCCTTGTTTTGCAGCAAATATATTTCTATGGTAACCACTGTGGTCTTAGAAGAAATTAAATGACTTCTTAAATCAGATCATCAGCAAAGTTACCCAGTAGAGCCACAGACCAATACTCTTCCAAATAAGCCTTCTGATGATGAAGGAGAAAAGCATTCATTTTCCCAGCTGTTGGCCATTAGAGCGATGAAATGGCATTTTCATTAAAAACCACCAAGTGGAGCCTTTCTTATGTGTTACAGGAGATGGGTGTGGGTTTGAAAACAAACAAAAAAGGTCTTCTTTTAAGAATTTAATACACTGCATCTTTCAATGTAAAAGGTATATTACCGAGTTTAAGGACCCCTTCCTTAAGCCAATGGAATACGTCCGATCCATTGCAACGTGTTTCCATTGAGCTTTGGGATGGCTGCTTTCATGTTGTAAATCAGCATGGCTTGTTGTAAACTGCCCAGAGAGCTTTGGCTGTGGAGTGGTACGGAGATGAAATAATACGTTTTGAAGCCCCTGTAATAGTAGCAATAGAAGTACTTGTACTAGCTTTGTTTTGATTCCACAAAAGTGGGGAGTCCATGCTGTGGAAAGATAAATAAATCCCTACCCAGCATGGATGCTTTTTTCCTTCCCTTCCATCCATGTATTCTAGTTGTATGCAAAGGTGAGGTGGAGTCTTCTGTACAGATTTGACATTTGACTTGGACCTGAAACTCCTGATCCTAAACATGCAAGTTACAACTATATGAATGGGACTAATTTCTGCAGTAATAGATTTGACTCTGCATACCATAGAAAGGGAGAAAACTGACATCAGTCTCATATGGTCATTATTAGGATTCGCAATAGGCACCCTGCAGTTTTTCTCAGGCTGCATGTCCAGAGTAAACCCACTGATCCTAGGGATTTCCCAACCTGGATTTCTTCCCACACTGGCCATTTGTCAGAAAGGAATCTTAGAATCCCCATAAAAACAGCTGTCGCGGTGACCAGTCGCAGGGGACCTACAGAGGGAATCGTGTCTCCCACTCTTCCACCCTACTTCTCCACCCTTTGCAAATGATCACAGGTCCAGCCTACCTTGCTTGGCTTGTAATTTGTTTTTATCTGTCCATGTGAACATTCTGTGACACCTCTTGCTACACTGTTAGGTTCTTTGTATACCATGCAAAGCTGAATGGTCTTGAAGGTTTACCTGGACACTTCTAATATTCCAAACAGGATGGTGCTTTCACAGGCAAAAGGAAGCTATAATCAACCACATCATGGTGTTCCAGTTATCAGAACAAAGGCCAAGCTGCTCCATTTCAGAAGTGACTGTTAGAGTATGTTTCTCAAAGGATAGTCCTGACTCTAACCTTACCAAAGTTGGGATGTCTTAGTCCCTAAGTGTATGGTGATGGGTGAAACCCTAAACTGTTGCATTCTGTGTTGTAAAGTGAATCACAACAAGCATATCTCAATAATGGTTTGCACAATGATCAAAGCCCACTGTGGTTACAATACATGCCAGTGGACGATTTTGTGGCGTGAGAGTTGCTACGGTTTGTCCTGTCACCTGCATCCTAGTGGCAGAGATCCTTGAAAACTTAACCCTTAGATCTCTGAGACAATGTCATGGGTATCTGAGGGCTGTTTAACCTTCTATCAGTGCCTGCTACCCTGGGTCAGACAACATGATGAACCATGGCAACCCCTCACTGGGAGCTGAACATTCAAAATGGCTACCAGGGCACACAGCAACCCCCCCATGGCTGTAGGTTGTATGAACCAGCCCAGTGTCTTCAGCACCAGAGACAAAAGACTGTGTACTGTTTGCTGAAGGCTAAGGATTATTTAACACCCATGATGCCAGTCATTCAACTTACAAAAGGCCAGTTTCTCAATTTTTACCCCAAAGGCTGATTCTGGGTGGCTTCATACTGCAATGCATTATAAGTTTGTTGGTTGTTATTGTTGGTTCGCAATTGCAACATGTCATCAGCAGACAGCAATATTGACTTTAGTATATAAATGGGATCCGATTCCCTCCTTAGGCTGGTCACTTATGCTCCCTCCCCTACAGTAAATATTCCTAATGACCCTTTTAAAAGAAATCCACAAATTGCTGCAGCCAAGTACTCCTGACTTTTTTGCCTATGGCAGAGAACTTTAGGGAACATCTCCAAGTTGCTGATTATCTTCATAAGCTGATTTCAGAGGAATACAGGATTTGTTTCATTTTAAAATGCATTTCATTTCCAAATGAATGAATCAAGAGCTAATTGAGTACCTTTTTAATAGAAGAAAGATTTATAAACTTAGCTACTGGAGGAACTCTGGATATGGATTTTGCTGAAGCACCAGAGTTGAAAGAAGCATGCTTAAAAAAGCAGGATCCATGATGATCCATCAGATGAATTTGCCGAAGTAAGGTGCATTTTGCTAAAGACATAATTTCACTTTTAGGACACAATGCCATGCATGTTTAGACAGAAACATGGCCTAAAACTCCCAGTATTCTCTAACCAGTGCCCTTGTGTGCCTAATAAACCCATTCTACCTAGCTGTGGTAAAATATCAGGATGACTGAAGGATGTGATGCAGAGTTTGTGGCCATTCAGTATTATTGGAGGCCACTGTATTCACTGACAAGGGCACAATCCTGCATGTGTTTAGAGAGAAGGAAGGCCTTACAGTCCTCAGCATGCTTCAGCCCACCATGTCAGCCAGGACATGCTGAGAGTTGTAGGACATTTTTTCTCTTTAGCATGTGTAGGATTGCATCCTACATCAACAAACTTTTCTGGATACTCAAAGGATAATAACAAATCAATACTTTCATGTAGACTGGTCCATATTCATTGCTTTTTGGATCATCTATCCAGCATGCTTTCATTAGCCCAAGTACCTAAGGAATATTCAGAATACAGGTCTTCTGTAGATTAAGTGGGCAACCATAGGCAGGACGCTCTCTTAAAATTACTAAAACTGCTGGCTTCTCCATTCTTCTGCCGTTGTGCAAATGGAGACAATGTGAATGTGACGTTAATTGCTCCAGAGGGTTCTGCTAAGATCTGTGAAGCAAATAAGGTGGCAATGACATTGCCTTAGCACTGCAGTTTGTGCCACAGATCGATCTTGGCCCAAAGAGCCCGTGTGATGTGATCTTAGGGTCTGTATCCATATCTTCCTGGACTTGAAGATAGTGCAAGTGATGGGATTGCCATGTGATCACATTGACGTTATTCCAGAGCCAGCCTTGCTCATAAGCAATGAGGCCCCTGTGTACAAATTGGGCTTCATCTTTCTGCATGGACACCGTGCCTCCCTAGTTAAGTTGCAAGTTATTCAAAGAAACAAGTTTTTGCAGGAACTTTTGTGCAAAGTAAAATTCCTTGGCCATTCCAGAGTCATCCACAAGGGGGTGCAGGAAAGCCGGGACCTTCTGCTATCTTCTGGGACTGGTTATGATTGCATGGCATGCTTCCCCTGCTGTGGGTGTAAGACTCTCTAAGCAGCCATTGCAACCCTCTGAAACAACAACAACAACAACAACAATAATAATAATTAAAAAAAATCAGTATCCAACTCTGTGCTGCTTCATACTTGGTGTTGCTATGGCCAGCCCACACCATCGCCCTCCATATTGTGATTCTGAATTTCATGAAAGGTATGGGATCGAACATGAAAATGGCCAACAAACTGAACCATTTGCTCTTGAATGCAGGTTTCCTGTCTTAGCAATTAGAGCCCAAACACCTGGTTTTCTCTGCTTGGTGTTTCAGCATAAGCAGTATGAACAATCTACTTCTTTTGTGTGATGTGGAAGTAATTAAAAGGCTAATGGATGTGCTCTCCCATTAAATCCACTAGTATTATTGCTGAGTTGCGAATCAAAGATACTGTTAAAGGCAGAAACCATTGTTTTCCAATGTGACAATGGCTGCAAGAAAAGAAAAGGGATAAGTAGGGAATAAAGATCCCTGGATAAAGATTAACATTATTTTAGAACAGAAATGGGCTTCAGTCTTGCCTGGTCTTCTGTTTTTTGTCATTTTTTAAAACTTAAAAAGCTTATTGATTGGTTGGCTGATTGCTTGGTTGATTGAATGTATTTTTAAGCCAACCAGTAGCAAAGTTTTGTGGGTAGGTTACAAAAGTAAAAGAATAAAAATATGGGTATTCCTATGCCTTACTGTGTTTCATTAACACAACAAAAATGCATACTCAAATAGCTTTTCAAAAATGCATACTCAAGGCACAACTCATCTCTATTTAGAGTTTCTGGACAGATTCTCTTGCTTAAGATTGACTTGTTCATGGGAATAAGCATTAAATGGTCGTAACATTAAATGGTCTGCTAGAAATTGTCCAGTGGTCTCCCAATAGCCCATTCTACTTACTGCCTGCTTTTTTCAAAAGGAAGGATGACTCCAGAGATTTTGGACTTTCTTACATATGCCTAAGCTAGTAAATATTGTTGGACCCAAGGAAAGGAGGAAGAGTTGATCCTTGTCAAAAGCAGTAGAAACATTTTTTCCATATACTGAAATTAAAGGCACGGGTGCAGTGTCTTTATTTTCAAATGCAAAATATTGATGCATTGACAAAGAGTATATTTGGGCATCACGTTAACTTGCCTTCAGTATTCAAAATGTTTTACACGCAATATATTTTAGTAAACTGTAATGATATTCTGCAGGCTGACCAGAATTATTACTTCACTGTATTGCTGGGTGTAAGATGGTTGTGGGTAATAGCAGAATGCCATCCTTGCACTTCCTGTGCATTCATGCCTGAGGTGAGATTTGATCCTCACACTTACTCAACTCTCAACTCAGTTTCTTCCTTGTTTCCACTTAGGTTTGAATCTGAATATACTTGTTTGTGTTGTAATGACAGAAAGGAAAGCAAGACAATGTAATTTAAAACAGCACAGATAAAATCTGTAATTGTTTAAAGCAAGGTGTAATAGGATAAACCCATATAGCTTAATTATTATGTATTCCACCCTATGGTGTCTTAACGTCTAATATTCTTGGATTTGCATGAACTCTGCTAAGCAAATTAACAATCACATGGAAAGGAGCCGGGTCTTTTTACTTGTGTTCCTTGCGATTTTGAGCTAGCTGGGCTAGCTAGGCATGTGCAGAACAGCCTGTTCTGTATTAGACCACATTGGTTGTGCATTATTGCACGAGGTATCTGACAGTGCTGGAGATTCCTGCATAATGGAGATGAGACCTTTCTTTCCCCTTGGTGTAAACTAGGAAGCCGACTGCAACTGAGAAGGTTGCAGATGAAGTTGCAACAGATGCTCCCTCTTCTGGCCATGCACAGATGGGAAATGGCTGGTGAAACTGGGCTTTCATGTTGTCCTTCTACCTGTAGCCTTCCTCAAATTAAGACAAGCATGGCTACAAATTAACATTAAGATCAGAAGTTCACCAAACCGTTGAGGTCCTGAGAGTCCAGATTGAAATCAATGTCATGAAGTTCATATAAAGCCTGAATTCAAGATTTACCAAGACCTGGAAAATCTTGAATTTAGATCACAACTTTACTGATGGACATTAGAATTGGTTAAAAATAATGTGCTTCCTCCATCAAGTGCAACCTAGTGAGAGCTATCATAATCTAAAGCATTCAAGAGGATGAAGGCCTTCCATCCTAAGGGATCTCCTCATAAGAAAGTCCACCCAGCCTCCAGCCACATGTCTTCTGTTCTTTAAAAAAAAAAAATCTTCAACTGAAGTTTCCATAATTTTTCTGCAACTGTGCAAAAAGTAGCAAGCGAAATGGAACAAGTGAAAAATGGTGACGAGTATAAAGCAAAATGGGGAAATGGGCAGCAGTGGGAGCACAGCTTTATTAGGGAAAAGACCTTCGAGAGGGTTCAATCAAAAAATCTTGCAGGTCCTTTCCATATTATATGTTATTAGTGCCGTATTATTAATGAACACAGCTATGAGGAACGGTTGAAAGAGGTGGGGATGTTTAGCCTGGAGAAGAAAAGATGAAAGGGATACATGATAGCTGTCTTCAGCTGTCTCAGAGAAGACAGGGCAGATTGTTGCTCCAGAGAGCAGGGCTAAAACACGTAGGTGGAAATGGCAAGGAGGCAGATTTCAGCAAAACCTCGAGAGCAGCTTTTTAAAAGTAGGAGCTGTTCAGCAGTGGAATAAACTGCCTTGGCTGGCCATGTGCTCCTGTGAGCACAGGGTGGAATGCCAGCTCTCAGGGATGCTGCCATTGTATTCTGCATGGCACCCCTGGAAGGGTTGGACTAGATGACCTTCAGATCTCTCCAAGCATCATCATCATGATTCTATGGAAAGGCTAGAAAGATCTGAATTGTAACCAGCTGAGCTGCTTCACCCACAATCCAGCTGTGAAGTGTCTAGTAGGGTGGGAGTCAAAATTTTTCAGCTAGGATAAGCTGGCAACAGGGGAAAGCAAGCATTGCAACAATCTGAACTTTCAGGTAATGTGGTCCTGGTTTCGGAATTTCCTACATATTAACACAAATTAGACAGACAGACAGACAGACAGACAGACGATTGTTTTTGAACATGACATTGCCTGCCCTAGGTCCCAGCATGGTGGTCCCAACAGTGGCACTGGAGTTTCCCAAGCACAAATATGAAAACTCTTGAAGGATAGTTAGCAGAAAATGTTAACATCCATTTCCTTCCTGAAATGACACAGTAAGAAACAGAGACTTGTGAAATCACATCCTTTTAAGTCTAGAGAGATTTAAGAATCTTCTGGTGTCCCAGCTTTAAGGACGTACTTACATATGCACACTCATGAGCAGAACATTTGTTAAAGAAGAGCAGATGTTTCTTTAACCATTTCTTCCTAGGAAACATCTGTCACTGAACTAGCAAATGTAATGAGCATGGAAAAGAGAGCTTGGGATCAGAATCATGTTTATGGTGCAATCAGCAGAGGGGTTGCCACAAACAGATTGTAATTTTAGCACAAATTCAACCGTACATCGGCAGTTTCTACATAGTAAAATTGCCATATCAGTTGATAGGATGATACAAATTAATAAGTCACCCCAGGGCAGTTAGCTAGGCAGAACATTTCCCCCGTCCCCACTCCACAGGGCCATTTGGGAATCTCTCTCTCTCCCTCCCTCCCCCCACCCCCGTCTCTCACACAGAAAGAGAGAGAGAGAGAGGTCCCTGGGAATAGCATTATACTGTGATGTTGTGTTGTAGGCATCGAAACATTTACCAGACTAAGGTACAGACTGGACCACTTATTGCAGACCTTCTGCTACTTGGAGCAGCACTAAAGTTTATTCTTTAAGACAGAGAGGAAGAGAAGATTTACCATTATAATAACACCACCACCAAACTTGCTAGCACCCACGTCAGCCCCAAAGAGAAATCAGCCTTCACTCGCCCTCTCCTTCCACCACCTCCAAAAGTGCTAACGAATGATTTGACCTAGCTCTGTACTCATCCACCCAATGTTTCCCTGCAAAGTTAAAACCAGGGCTCTTGAAAACATAAAAGACTAATAATAAGTTAACTCGTGATATTAAATGGAAATAAGGCTTGATAAGTGAAAATAAATTTGAAAACATTTGGAGACCTTTTATTGAATACAGTTTAATAAAAGGAAAGGGGTATGAACCACCACTAGAGTCAATGCAGTTCTGCAAGGGAAGTGGGGCAACCTGAAGGAATAAATGATTTTACACTAAGTAACTAGAGTTGTTGAGGTAGCACTGATATTAATGTATTGTTTAATTGTGTTAATCAGTAATGTTTAGTTTTAATTATTTATTATATTAATTGTATTGGTTTTTCTTAGTTTTTCCTAATAAAAAGGTAAAAAAAGAAAACATAGAAGACTAGCACCAGTGTGAGCTGTAGAGATTACACAGCTGAGCCTGTCTTTCAAAAGTGAGATTTTGGGTGGTTTGGGGTGGTAGGGGGAGAATGAGTGAAATTCAGGAATAAACCAGGAAAAG
The DNA here is from genome assembly GCF_004798865.1 of Varanus komodoensis. Classification (NCBI taxonomy): domain Eukaryota; kingdom Metazoa; phylum Chordata; class Lepidosauria; order Squamata; family Varanidae; genus Varanus; species Varanus komodoensis. The sequence continues at coordinate 10,910,716 of NW_025336480.1, forward strand.
AACAAGCTGATGGCAGAGTCATGCAGTAGATGCACCATGATAAGTGACTGATCAAAGCTTGGCTCTTCCAGAACTAAGCGGAAGATGGTGCCCACCTATGGGGGGCTTCATCTTAGAAGAGGCATTCCCTCTTTAGTGAGAGGAAAGAGAGAATACCTCTTTTAAGAAGAGGCTTCCTATCTGCAGTTTTTTGGGATGGCTTTGGATTGATTGGCTCTACTCCCGAAACATTCACTTTGCCTTTACCGCAACTGGGACACCAGCATTGCAGTGGCGAGGCAGCCACTGGGTTTCTGCTGGCTGCAATGGGAGAGGTTTGCAAGGATAGCTCTCTTTTTCAGTCCATGGACTTCCATCTCTGCATGCAGAGAAAGCCTCGTCATCCTATGGTTCTGGGGATGCAGCCTCACTTGATTGAACTGTTCAGATACTTGGTTATATGCTGCAACTATTCAATAATGTCCTGATACCTTAACAGAGAGATGACATTAGTATTCTTTCCAAGTACTAACGTAGGCATTTTGCTCTGTGTCCCCATATTATGACCTTACACTATCCCTTTTTGGAGCCTGATTATGATAAATAAAAGTTAATGCAGTGGTTCTCTGAGGACAACTCTCTGCTTACTTGGCTATTGGAGAGTCTCTTCCAATAATGCTGAATTTAATTAAGTTACTCCCCAGCAATCATGCTACATCCTACAATCTGGACCGATTACTGTGCTGCATGTTGCATTAAAGGAAGGGCTCTCTGGGTGGGTTGCAGAGTGAGGTATTCCAGGAAGTAAACAGTTTATGGTACTGAGCCTCTTTATCTCTGCACTGTGCCCTCAAGTGATGTTTACTCAGTTAACATGAATATAATTAAAGTTGTTTCTTATCACCACGTTTGCTGCTTTCTTATATGATGGTTAATTTCAGTAACAGAGGGCTGAAGTTACCAGGGATAACTTAATTTTTAGCAGCAAAAAGAAAAATAGTTTCACTGAATGTGTTATACATTAATATAGTATGAAATGTCTGACTTTACAAATGTTTATTAAGAGGTGCCACTGAATTCAGTAAATGTTACTCTTAATAAGTATGTGTGAACTGAACTACTTCCACATTCCAGTACATCTAACTTATGAAACAGTCTCGGTGTTTATTCAAGCAATTTCTTGAGATAGCATTAATGACAATAATAAATGCCCACACTGCTTTTCTTGAAAGTTTCCATGAAGCTGCAAAACTGACATCTTTCTTCCACAGTGCCCAGCACCAGAACATCCTCTTCCCACTCCCCTAAAACTGAGATAACATTGGTTTCATCCATGCAAACAGGTGCAGGCACTCTTAATTGTGGAGCCTGTGTGGGTTTATCCCTTCAGGAATATTCCATCAGTTCACATGACATGACAACTCACCCTGAAAACAAGCAGTGGATTGTTTAGTGCCCCCAGCAGTGGATTAGGCTCATGGTGGGTTGTCTCACCCTCCTTCTGCTTGGTCCTCCATGGGTATCTCAGTTGTCTTTATGGCACAACATGTCTTGTCTCGCTCGCCCGTTACTGATCATGAGCACTTTTTAATCTGCTGCAGCTCTTCTTTCCCTTTTTTCTTTTTTCACAATCTCCAAGTTAAAAGTCAGTGACAGCTGTTCCAAAGTGCCCAAATGGCACACTGGAGGGACTGTCACTGGTTTCTCACACACACACACACACACACACACACACACACACACAGAGCCCCCAATGTACACAATTATTTGGCTAACTGTGCTCTGGCTGTTGTACACTGAATCCTCCTGATCTCCTAGTGTGTCTTTAGGTGCCCTCATAACATATCAGGCATTGAATCAGGGTAGTTGTAACTCCATTTCCAGATCTAGGGACATAATAAACTGGCTTAGCATTGGAAAGCATCAAGTTATATTAAAAAACTAGGAAGAGGATCTTTGCTTGATACAATATAATTTCCATTGCAAAACTTTATTTTTATTTTTATTTTTGTTGTTAAGTGCTTTTATCACTGTCGTTACATGCTGTCAAGTTGTCTCGAACTTGTGGCACCCCATGAACGAGTGCCCCCCAAATGCCCTGTCCTTCACAGCCCTGCTCAGCTCTTGTAAACTCAAGGCTGTGGCTTTTTTAATGAAATCGATCCATCCCAGATTTGCTCTTGCCCTTCTTCTTCTGCCTTGAATTCTCCTCAGCACTGTTGTCTTTCCCAGTGAATCTTGCCTTCTCATGATGTGCCCAAAGTATGACAGCCTCCACTTATATGATGCACTTGTTTGTCTTTCCATCTTTCCAGAGCACTTGCAAAGCTTTCCTCCAGCACTCTCCCACAAGAAATTAGGGAAGAGTCCAGGAACCCTAGCCAAGGGCAGCCAAGAGACTCCCACCCCGAAAACAGATTCCTGACACATCTCTACTATATAATCTATCGTAACAGCACCTTCTTGTCAACAATACAGGTTCCATTTCAGGACAATCAAGTGTTGAGGCTCACCCATTTCTTTCAGAACCATCCTTAACTTCTTGTGATCCACAAAGTCAAAGACTTTGCTTAGTCTACAAAGCACAGACTGATATTCTTCTGAAATTCTTTGGTGCACTCCAGTAGCCACTGAATATTTGCAGTATGATCTCATGTGCCTCTTCTATTTTTGGAATCTACCTGGAACACCAGGCATTTCTCAGTCCTTATGGAGCAAAATTCCTTGTTGCAACACCTGAAGCATCGCTATTCCACCATTCTTGCAAGGAACCAGAGGCAACTTACAGAGGTTCTCCTCTCCACCTTGCCTTCATATCAATCCTGGGAAGAGGACTGGACAAAGATTCAGTGCCTGACCCAAGTTTCCCGTTGTGTTTCATGGCCAAATAAGGACTAGAATCCAGATCTTCAAAATCCAACACTCTACTGCACTATTGTAATCAATCAATTATAACATGGGAGTGCAACTTCAGAGATTTCAGGAACCAACTTACACACACACACACCACTGTTCACAATCAAATTTCAGCAGAAGCATTAAAAACAATCAACAGTTTGCATTGTAATTTTAGCAACAAACTGCAACGGTGACTTTAAAAGGTCAATTTTAGCTTTAACCCACGGCTTAAGCCACCAACTGTTTTTAATGCTACTTCTACCACCTCAACAGCAGGAAATCGGAAAGGAGAGGAACAGGGGCTGCATGCAGCCCATTGGCTTCAAGTCACCCATCCCTCACCTGTAACGTGTTCTGTTATTTAAGGGCAATCTACCTGCTTCTGTTTGCTGTAAGTGAAACATCTATTGTGGTCCATTTCTATTTTGACCCTGAGTGGTTCTGAAGATTTCCAGTGGATTGCACTGATGAATCAGTCTGTAACACTCCTTCTCAGGCTCTGCTAACTTCATTTTATCATATTTACCCTTTACATGTAAACAGATTTAAAATCAAAAGCCTGAGAACAGACTAGACTCTGTAATGGTAACCTTATTTTAGTGTTTCTCAAAGGGCTTAAGCGTCCTCAGTCTCATGTTTTATTTATTTATTTATTTATTTAGGAGACTTCTATGCCGCCCCATTCGCCGAAGCCTTGGGGCGGCTCACATACATGTACATGATCCAGGGAGTGGAAAAGTCCACAGTGCCATGCATGTGAATTTGCCCGCACAACTGTCCCCAGCTGTACAGCACAGAAGTGTGGGAGAGAGAAGCCCAGCACATAGGCATCACCTCCGTAGGCACAGGAACCCTGACAGCATGAGAGCCTGCAGTGTGGAGTCAGGGCCAGGAATGCAAGGTGCAATCCCAGTCTTGTGATTTACATACACCCTGCTGGGAATGCTCGACGAAGGCTAGAAAACACCCGTCATGCATAATAAACTGCAGTTCCCACCATACTTTTGGGGCAGCCATGATAGTTAGACACAGAAAGCCTCTCCAAGCCTGTAGAGAGGTCCTTCGAATGTACGTGAAGAAAACCCCCCTGAACTGAGTTCCTCACCTCCATTCTAAAGCCCCTCTACCTGGATCGCCATTTGCTTCCTCATCTCCCTTCCTGAGCATCAGCCGGGCTCCCCACGGTTCCCCGAGTGTCTGCTGCGAGGCCATCTAAACCTGCACATTACTTTAGCTGAATGAAAACCACACAAGGTGAACGCTGCTGTGTCACGAGGAGCTGAGGCTGCACGTGCTCAGGACGGATCAGTGCCTCAGTGTTCTCTCACAGGCCCTGATCACGGAAGGCTTGTGCAACTGAGGCCAGGACTCACTGAATGCTTGGAATGGAGGCCACTCGGAACAACCAGCGTCCTTCCACGATGATTGCAAGAACTAGGGAGGAGCTGACAACCGTGACATTGCTGAAAGAACGAGAAGGGCTCTTCCAGTGAGTAAGCACTGCTCGGCCAATGAATGCAGTTTGTCGGGGCATGGCTGGAAGAACGTCAGAATTTCCTTTTGGCAGAAGCTGGTTTACTGTGGTTGGTGAGGTAGCTCCACCAAGCCTACTTCTTTATAACAACGGATCCCATGAGTCATCCTTATTCATGCAATAATGTGCATCAAGGTTTGTCACTGGAACATGAACTCTGCTCCAATGACCCAGTTGTTTGCAATGTAGCATCAGTTCCACAGAGGTGGGTGGGTGGAGGGATGGAATCTGGAGACAGATAATATGATGAAGGAATCCCATTGAAGGCAACTCAAGGAGAACATAGAAGTTTTTAATACTGTGACTGAGTACTTCGTACTGTAACAGAGAAAGCAGGTGATGACAACAAAGAAGGAAAACGTTCATGAAAAAGATGATGCAAATAGTGCAACTTGCTGAAACAGTGAAATAAAAAAGGAAGCATTTAAAATAGCACAACTTGAATTAAGAAAAAAGAAAGAATCAGTGAAAATGTGCCACTTACCATAGCATCCTCCAAGAAGTGTCTGTTTTATCACAGCAGCGCCTCTACTCATCTTACAGCATTCAAACCTTTGTGCAACACCAAAAACATCAAGGAATCCTTAAGTGCTTAATGGAGGTTCTTCAGTCCTTTATTATATAATCAATCCAATTAATTCAATAAAAATTACTTAATGGAAATACGAACTGAAGGGATGGCCCTGGGCCTGGGAAACAGAGACTGGGCTTTGGCCTCTATCACAGATTGGGCTATGCATGCAAGCATCCAGGCCTACCCCGCACCCCAGTATCTGAATGCTACTGCACAGCTCCTGAACTCAGAAAACCAGGAAAGGTGGAGTTTGCAATCAAAGGAGAGTGCTCGGGGCAATGAAGAGAATGTGCTTCAGAGCCCCCGTGGACACCCTTGTGATCAATGTGCGAGGGCTCTGGGGTGGCTGGGCATGCACGGATGCTGGGGGCAGGGTGTGCACACTCCCATGCATCCTGCCCCAGCTTGAGTGTAACAGTGTTCTCAGCAGCCACCTGCACAACTATAATGCTGCACTAAGGGAAGTGAGGATTTATGGAGCAAGAAGATCAAATTTGATCAAATTTACTTTTCTGTTATTTAGTGTACACCGCCCTTGTGGTATATTCTTGTGAACACAGATATGTTTCTGTTTGCCTTTGATACTAAGAATACATTTTTTTCTACCAGTGGTGTAGAGGCACAAGTGGATCCGAGACTGACCAATTGCTTGGGTCAAGCGAGTCAAGCTCTCGCCTCTCCTTGCCTCCCCATATAACGATAATTCATAGGTGTAAGGATTGGCCACAGGCTGTAGCCTGAGATGATAGCAGAGGCCCTTCTCCGGGAACCCTCCATGAAGGATATTAGGAGGGTGAGTACTTGGAGGAGGGCCTTGTCTGTGGTGGCGCCCAATCTATGGAATGCGCTCCCCAGAGAGGTCCGCCTGGCACCATCGTTATTTGATTTTCAGTGCCAGGTTAAGACCTTTTTATTCCAGCGATACTTTAATAAGTTTTAATATTGTCTTTTCTATGTTTTTAAATGCAGCCAGTGTGGGTCGGGAATTTATTTATGTTATATTTTATGCTGTAAGCCATCCTGAGGCTTTTTGCAAACAGGACGGCATATAAATATTTTTAATAAATAAATAAAGATTCAGAAGCAGGGAACCAGGAACCATGGAACACAGGCAGTAGTCAAGGCCAAAGAGCCAGGTCAGACTGAAGGAGAAACCAGGAGGCAGGGGTGAGGAGCAGAAGAGCAAATCAGGAGGAACAATGCAGGAGCAAGGCAGAAGAGTGAGTCAGGATAGAAGGACAGGAAAAGCATCCTCACTGTCACAGCAATACCACAGTGGAGCCAACTGCCTAGAGAGGTGGTGAGCTCTCCTGCACTAGAGACATTCAAAAAGAAACTGGACAGCCACCTGAGTGGGATGGTGCTAATTGGTGTCCTGCAACAGCACAGAGTTGGACCCAATGTCCTTCATGGCCCCTTCCAACTCTATTATTCTATGACACTATGACAATCAAAGGAGAAGACACAAGGAAAGCATTTCACTCACTGTCCCTAGGCAGGGACAGAAGACAATTGGTATATTTTACTGGGGCCTGCGATCTAGGGGACCCCAGCCCTGAAAGCATCCCAGGAACCAGAATTAGGCTAGGACTTCATGGTTTAGCATATTCATGGAAAGTTATTTTCCTGTCTGCATGCACCTACACTCCTGATCCTGTGGGATTTACTAGAGTTAGAAATGTTGGCACACCTTCTGAGCCCCCTCCCAGGCAGTTTGAGAGAGTCCCCCAACCCTTCAGAGCAGACTGGGATGGTATGGAGGGCAAGGAAAAATAAGCCAAATGAACTCCTCCACAAAATTATCCCACAAGCAGGATTCCTCCTATAGGAATGTAGGATCCGAGCCCATATAGGATGGAAAGTGTTCAGGTTCTGGCAAGGAATGCTTCAGCAGATCCAGTGCGAACATGTGAAGCCTGAAACAGACTGTGGGTGCCCCTCACAGGTGGGAGAATATATTTCAGTAGCCTTTTGATTCTTCAGCAGTATTTCCCAATTTTTTTCAGTCATGGAACCTTTCTGAAGACATTTTCCCCCCGGGAACCCTAACTCTATTCCTGATTTTTACTAAGCATTCGGAACCTACAATGTTCTTCCTTCTTTCATCTGCTCCTATTGCCTGAGTGCTTTGCTTAACACAGTAGGTTTGGAAATAAAGAGAAAACATTTTAAATATAACAAATGAATAAAGCAATTATATCCCAAATGAATTCTTCTGATTATTCCCATCACTACTCAGTAGAGTCCTAGGAACCAAATTACATGATGCATTTCCTTGTTTGCTGCTTGGACGCCAACTGACAATCAAATAGTTGGCCTTGTGTGGTTTCACTTTAAAATCTATTTTAAATTTGATTTTTTTGTGGATCCCCTATGAGGCTTTTGCAGAACCGTAGGGTTTCGTGGAACTGCTGTTCTAGGGTGTGAAACCCACTTAGTAAAAATATACCTCAATACCCATAACTGGCAGTGCAATTCAATCTGCCCATTTAAGCCTAGAAAGCTCTCAGTAACTGGAGGCCTGCTTACCTTCCAGACAGCCTCATCCCATTATAATTTCTACGGGCAGCTAATAATTTCCTCTCAGTAGCACCCTTTGTGTACCAAACACAGGGTAGGCCCCTTAACAAGAGGAAAATGAAGAGTTGGCTGCCACTCAGCATTTCAAGGAACAGGGTTTTGTTCCTTGGGGTGGGGGACAAAGGAACAATCCTATTCTCGTATAGAAGACTGGGCAGTGCTTTTCGCAGTCCCAGGCGGACTGGTTTCCCAGTGCTGCCCATGGGAATAAAGAGAATTGCACGAATGTTCTGCTCAATTTTCCCGGACAGCTTTCAGGGAAAGCACACTTTCCCCACCCTCTGAGTTATGGATCCCTCAACACTCCAGAGCAGCTTTGGGGGGCACATGGGGACCTGCAGGGGGAGGGAAGGGAAAGTCCCATTCTGCAAGTGGTATTCTTGTATTGATGGAACTGTGGTTCTGGATCTATAGCAGGGGGCACAGCTCGCTCTTACATCCCCCCAAAGGTTTGCACTTAGAGGACACAGGAAGTTCCTACCCTTGTTTCTGCACAAAACCTGAGCGGAATCATTTCCTCTGGAGGGAAAGCAATTGTGTGGCTTCATGCATCAAGAGTGACCAAAGGATCCCATCACTCTCAGTGCCACTAGGAGGTGGCAAGCCCATCTGAGCGATAAAATGTCGACAGATACAGACATGAGCATTGGGCTTGCTTCTTTTTTTTTTTTTTTTGACAAGGCAATGAAATGAAGGGAGGGGTGCACAGATGGGAGCACACTAGCAAACATCTCCTGGCATACTGGATGTGCCCCAGCGTGCACTTTGGGAATCTGCCCTTGACACAAGTATAGCTCCTTCTATTTCCAACAAATTCATATGCTCCAGGAAGACGGGCCTTGAGTGCATGCAGATGGTTTGGAAAGCAAATAAAGCAACAAGGCAGCCTCCACCTGTATTTAGGCACTCGCCTGAGATCTCGAGGAGACCAGGAACGGCAGGCAGGCGAATGAGTGGGCTGGCTCCATGCCTCCTCTGTTTGCAGCACAAAAGCTAAGCCTCCCTCTTCCATGCCGAGTATACCAATGCACTTCACGAATCTGCCGGCCTGCCCTTTTTGCAGCTCAGTAATTCTGGGGGATTTGGGGGAACAGTCCTTGCATGGTTACAGAGAGGACCGCAAGCAAGCCTGCACTGCTGTCAGAGTCAGACACACTGTGCCTGCCCCATCTGCTGGCAACCGCAAGTGCAGCACTTGCCACGAGTGCCCCTTAGCCCTTTTTGGAAGAGGCCTGTCCAGTCCCTTCCCAGGGGAGCGGGGGCTACTCCGCAACATGGAGGAGAGGACGGGAGTAGAGCTGTGTCCCTCAGCTGACTAACCTCCACTGGGCTCAGATCCTAAGACTTCAGTCCCATGTGCTGGTTAGGAAGGCTGTTCCTAGTGGCTGAAGAAGTTACTGTCTGCTTCAACCTCAGGAATGTACTTAAAAACATTAGAATGAATCGATGCATTTTAAACATGAAATAGCCCAGAGCTGTTCACCCCTGGATTCACATGCACACAGGCCAGGTTTCAGGTGCCTAGGGGTGTTTCCCGTTCTTGACATGTTGGCATTCGCAGACAGACAGATGGCAAATGCACACCCTTTATCATTATAGATCAGGCTGTAACAGTGGACAACAGCTGTCCTACCCTCAGGAGAACCATCAGAAGTAAATTATCCAAAAGAAACATACTGGAGGAAATACACACTTCAGACGTTCACGTAACTGAAGCTAACAATAGGGGTTCTCTTGTGTTTGTCACGGGAAGTGAATGCTCAGCATTCTCCAGCAAGATGAAGAATGCAATTTAGCAAATCTCATTTAACCCCACACTCAGTCCTAACTCAGCTCCCAGTATCCTTTCGTCTGCAGGCTGTAATTTACCAGATCCATCTGCTGCTTTTTGGAAATGCTACTTTTCAGAGGTCTGATATACAAAAAGTATAACAAAGGTCAAAGAGCAATGTAGGCCCTTTCATTTTGAAGTGACTTGAAAGAAAGCAACAAGGAAACTTATATGTAGGAAGAGACGTGATTAACTAGGGGAAATCATATTAGAGCATTCTAATATATGGAATGGAATCGCTTTTACCTCCAATTAAGCTTCAAGGAGGGAAAATATATGCAAATATAAAAAGCTAAGGAAGGCCAAACTTCACAAAGATGAAAGACTTTCAATACATAATTTATATTTTTATTGTCCATAAAAATATTTCTATGAAAAAATGGCTGATCAGATCTGTCATATTTCTTTTGTCCCACTGTTTTTGACAAACCTAAGATTGAGCAGCCATTCATGTCTTTCTTACAACTGATTATCCTCTGCCTTTTAATTTTGCCAGGAATGCCGTTGTTTCTATTACATATTTATGTGCAGATACTAAATCTGCAACCTGGGAAACGTACTGACTATTCCCACATTAATGGGATTGTGGTCTGCATAAATCCAGATGCAAGTTTACAGCCTTAAATCTCTATTGATCATTTGATAAACAGATGCAAAGCAGGATAACATTTTCATTTTTGTCAAGCCATACTCTGTGGATAAGAACAGCTAAAGATGGGGCTTCTTAGAACTCTTCTTCTGGCGGCAATTGAAAACTGATTTATTGGTTTGTGCAAATATTGCCTGATCAGCACAATCCACCATGGATTATTAAAGCCACAGAGCTTTATGGCAGGTACCAGATTCCATTGTGAATGTTCAAGTCATGGCATGCAGTCACCCTCGCTCATCATGTCCTCACAAAGCTTACACGTGCATTAAACAATCTATACGCCAAGGTTAAACAACCCTCTTTTCTCATTTCCTCTCAAATCTGGCAAAAGTAGCTTACACCAGGGTTAAACAAGCTTTATGTTAAACAAGCCTTGCAAAAACCATGTCCTGTTTTAGGGGCATTCTAGGGTTGTTTCAACCTCATATAAGCCATCTGGACTGGATCCATATGACATCCTTGGCATTCATTTAATATGGCCTGAATTTTCAAAATGGCAGCTGGCACACACAGCAACCCCCCATGTCTTTAATGTGTGCTTACCCCAGTCTTATTTCCCAGAGAATATCACTGATGGGGAGAGGAAGAACACATCATCTTCAAGGCCACCTGCAAGGTGCAGTCAGTGTACCAGATTCAGTTATGCGGAATCCCATGTCAACACATCCCATTTCTGTTGGAACTAGCCTAATTCAGTCCTGAACTCTCCAGTCCCGGACTGGCAGACAGACTACGACTTCCCATTCATCCGTGTTTTGTTCTAGGCACTTCCTAGGTCCCCATTTGCCATTTAGACGGGGCTCTGCCTGGTGCTGAAATCATGTGCCGCTGCCACCCCATAATCATCCTTGTTCCCTCTGAGCTGTCCTGCAATCCTGCAGTAACTGGGAAAGGAAAGATGGATTTTCCCAGAAGTATATGCAGTCCCCTGTTGTGATGCAAAGTTCTTTGGGGTGCCATAGTCTTGAATGGGAAATTAAGCCCCGGTAGGCTTACAGAAATGCTGTTCCCGATGGAGGCAAAAACTGTTGGAATTGGTTTCTTGATATGGCTCAACAGAGCTGCCTGCATTTTTAACATTTTCTTTCCTAGTGCAGCCAAGGGAATGTTATGGGAAGCACCTACACAAAGCAACTTTATTCTGGATGCTGGAAGCAGTGCTGCAATCCAACACATCTCTTGCCGTTGCCATACCAATATTTGGTTCTGTTTGTATGTGGGTTCATACAGACTTAAACATCAGACTTAGAAGTCAACTTCAGATGCAGTTAACTGACTACATAGAGTTTACCTCCAAAAGTAAAAACTTGGTTTTAATATGGTTGCACAAGAGGACTATTTAAATGCTCTGGATGGAAGGCTGCTGCTGACACACGTCTTTAAAACTCCCTCCCACCGCCTCAGAAAGAAGGGGAGCCGAGAGGCATCCCTGCTTCTTGCACACTTGCCAGCAACAGATGTCTGCACATATACAACACTTTTTGGAACAAGGAACTATTGAAAGATAAGAAGAGCCCCAGTGGATCAGGCCAGCAGTTCCAACAAGTTCTGAAGCAAGATCATAGGAAGAGCACAGCTGGATCAGACCACGGGACCACCTATTTTAGCTTTCTGTTTGCACAGTGGGCAGCCAACAGGACGGGGGTAACAGCATCTCCCATTCAGGTTCTCCGGCAATTGGTGTGCATAGACAGGTTGGTTCAACAGTGGCCCCGCCCCCTCCTTCCTTTTCGCCTGCTTCAAAGCAATTGTTTGGATAGCCTGTGTCTTGGGGATGGAGGCACCAGTGTGGATTTTAGCATTTTCATTCTTCAGTTTCATAAAAATCTATTTTGCCTTGTCACAACCGGCCTGTATGCAGACACACCCTAGTTAAGTGTATCTACTCTGGGCACATCAGATAAACAAACAATCTGAAGGCATTTTGCTTCACAGACTCATCTGGAAATGTTGATTCACGCTTTTTTCAGGTTAGAGAACTTCGCTCTGCTACATGCATAGATACACAGAGAAACACCCATTCAAATTATTCTCTTCTATCTTTATTTATTTTAGTTAGCAAGGAACTATCAATTAGTTCCTTTCCCTCTTCTGTTGTGATCATGTTACCCATAAGGAACACATTTGTAACAGATTTCCTAATGAGCCCAGTACTGTAACTCAATACCTGAATCACTTATTTATGACCCTAAAAGTCCCTGATTCAAATTTTACCTCTTCAATGAATGGCCCCAGCCAAGCCAGTTCTCCCAGCATCTCTCTGCATCTGGGGACAACGGTGCTGCCCTGGCCTGCCAAGCAGTGTGAGGATGATGTACGAGCAGCACCAAAGACAAGCAAGGCTGGGATGTCCTGGCAGGGCTACCCCTTCTGCAGTCTATGAGCTGGGTCCAGGCATAGCTGTGCTTGGAAGAGAACCATGAAAATACACTCCCATTGTGGACTCCCATTTAGATTACAACTGGAGGCAGAAGTGGAATAAAACCTGCAGGAATAATGTCCAGGACAAACACACATTCTCCCTGGGTAAATGCAGAAAGTTGTTTTTTCCTTTGCTGGAAATGGAATATTTCAAAGTGCGCACTTCAAAGGGTTGCTGTTGAGAACAGGAGAAGAAGCGCCACAGTCGCCCAAGCCGCTCGGGAGCAGCTTGTTTTCTTACCACAACTCAAGTGTTTGTGCGGCAGAGGCAGAACTCTGACCTTTTCGGGGGCAAGGGAATTCAAAAGTGGGGCAGGCACAGATTTTCAAAGGCTTCCCTCCTTAGGTAGCCATGGCTTTTATTTGGATGTTAATACTGTGTAGATTCCAGGAAAGTGAAAAACTTCTTCACCGCTACAAGATGTTTCCCTCAAATGGGACAAAGATATATCAGGTATAAGGTATTTAGAGCAGTTGGTAATACCAAGATTAGGCTAATGAAATAACCCATTGCAGGCAATTATTTTTAATTAACTAATTTAATAATTCTGTACAATACAAAAATATATCAATAACAATGAAAGATTAAAAAAGCAGAAAAAAACTTACAATATAAGTTAATTGAGTCAAATAAATCAATCAAAGCAATTAATAATTAAATTATATAATAGTGAGCACTTAAGATTCACCTGGCACCCCCATACTGGGAGTAATAAATAAGTAATTATTTGTTTATTTATATTTATTATCTATACATTATTAATTATTTATTTATATCTATACATACACCTCTCTCCTCCTCCTCCTCCTCCTCATCCTCCTCCTTCCTTCCTTCCTTCCCCCTCTGCAGGAAATTCATATGCACCGGGCCAGCTCCAAGCTTTGGAGGGCCCCAGGGCCAGACGGCCTCAGTGGGCCCCTTCCTGCAGTGACCTGGTGCACAAGCAGTGAGGACCCCAACTATCCAGCCTCACTGCAAGTGCTTTGCATGGCTCAGGTACTCCTTGCAGAAGGGAGTTGCTATTCTCATGCAAAGTACAGGGAGAGACATGCTGGATCATACCAAATGTCCACCACTCTGTGTCATGTGGAAAACCCCATAAATAGGACAACAGTCCCTTCCCCGTCTCATTCAGGGCACCTGCTATTCAGTGGAATTCTGTTTGCAAATATGGGTTTTCCTATAGTTATTAGAACTAGCTATAGGAAATGGAGGAAATTTTTTATAATAAATGATAATTTATTATCCATGAATGTGCATAATCCTCCTTTAAAGTCATTCAAGCTAATGGTCATCACTAGCTCTTGTGGTAGCAAATTCATTTGTTCTTTATAAAATAAGTCAACCTAATTTATATATAAAAAACATAAAACACAATTTTGAAAAGTTCTAATTCCCCAGAAAGGGTAAGAACAATAAGAGCAATTCAAATTACTAAAATCCTTCCACTTAGTAACAACCCAGTCCTGTCCATGTCAACTCCCATCCTATACATGTCTGCTGACTTCCAGGAAAGTATATGTGGGATTGCATCTAAAAACCAAGAGGAGAAAACAACTGAGCACACAAACAGAGAGAGAGAACACTGAGCCACATTTCAAGTGTGGCAAAATCAGAAGGCCTCAGAAGCTTGCCTGAATCTTAAAAGAGCAGAGGCCCTCTGAACCACTCCGAGGAGAGTTTCCACACTGAAACATAAGAAGCGCTTTGCTGGATCAGACCAAGGATCCATCTAGTTCAGCATCCAGTTCGCACAGTGAGCAACCAGCTGTCCACAGGGAACTCACAAACAGAACATATGTGCCACAGCACCCTCTTGCCCATCAGCCCCAGGAACCAGGGTACGCAAACACAATACTGCAAGTCACATACAGCCATCAGAACAAGTAGCCATTGCAGCCTTCTCCTCCATGAATTGGTCCAACTTCCTTTTAAAGCAGTCCAAATTAGTGGCCGTCACTCCATCTTGTGGGACCAGATCCCATAATTTATGAACCATGCACAGTATCATTGTAAGCATAATAGCAGCAGGTGCTGTAAAAAAAAAGGCCCCGTTTTGCATTCCAGCCAGGCACAGCTTGCTTCCGTAGCAGAGCTTCCAAAATTACTTGTATGTGGAAAAGATCTCATGGGAGCAGGCAGTTTTTTGACAATCCAGGTCCTAAACCGTTGAAAGATGTTTAGGTAAGAATCAGCAGAACTCCAAATCCTGAAAAAATACCTCAAATTTCATACTACTGATATGAATAACCTTTCACTTAATCTGAGTTCATTTGGAAAGGTCAAATGCAAGGATTTGCATTCCAGTATAAAAACTTTCTCCCATGAAAGTGAACCATCTTAACAATTTAACAATATTGATATATTAAACAAATTTCTAAGCAATGTACAAAAACAAGTCTTGCTACAGAGGGCAATGAAGGACAGACCTGAGTTTCTCCTGGATGTGCCCATACATGGGTTTAGAAAGGAGGCGGTTCTCTGACCCTGAAAGACTATGCCAGTGTCTGTTTGCATTCCTGTAACATGTGATAAAAAGGGAAACTGCTTTTTCCTCAGGGTTCCACTTTGCCTACTTTGTGCACGGAAACCTTTTTCTGCAGAATAAAGTCTTTTCTTCCTCACACCCCTGGAGTGCGAGATTGGCTATTGGGCATGCCAGGATCGAATCCCACTTTTGTGGATAACAATTTGGGCACCCAGTGTGGGGTTGCCTCGTCTTGGTTACATCAGATGGAGCTCCTGAGGTGGCCAACCACAGATTTCTGGTCAGCATGGGACCTGTTTGTCCTACGAGGGGAAAGTCCTTGGCTGACGGAGGACTGCCAGCCTGCTAACAGAGTGTGACACCATTTTGAGCATGAGGCCAGGGTTTGGGGGAAGGGCCGTTGACTCCTTTATTCCATGTTCCACTGCGAGTTGTCTTCTGGTGGCTTAGAAAATTTTCATGGTGCCTTTACCAGCTCTGATTTGTATAATTGGAAGAATCATGCCCCAAAGTAGCAGGAGGATCCCTATGGCCTGGGGAGTTCTTTCAGTCTCTTTTTGATGCATGACCTGATATGGGCAGATTGCCAGAGTATGCTGAACCTCAGTGGGAGAGGATTGGTGCGGAGCAAAGGCCTGGAATGGGTAAAAACAGACTTGGAGCAGAATTCTCTGCTTGGAATGCTGGAGGGGGTGTTCCCAGCAACCGGGGACCCCTAGCGGGATGCAAACAGTGGCAGGGACAGGAATCATCTGCTAACTTACTGGCATCTTTTGGTGCAAGCCTTGAGAGACAGGCGCTGCAAGTTCAGAATTGTTCTAATCTCCGTGGGATGCATCAGACCTCCTTTGAGTCTCCCTCTGAATTTATGGAAAGAATTATCCAGGCTATGCATAGATACACTGACCTGAGCCGTGAAGGTGGTGCCGAATGTTGACTTCGATGTTCATTCAGAGCAATGAGGACAATCATAGGAAATTGCAGAAAACTGAAGGGGCAACTGCAAGAATTGATAGAGATTATGTATAAAGTGTACATTAGCAGAGAGAAGGAAAAAGAGATGGTTGAAGAAAGGAAAGAGGAGAAGAGATGGAAAGCACAGGCAATGGTGATGTCTTCAGTAACTGGAGGGCAGTTTGGTGAGGGATGTAACAGAGGGAAGAGAGAGACCGTTTTCTGGGGGCTGCTGCAGGGGCTCTGCCAAAGCAAATGCCTCAAGTCTGGACTGGCTGCTGCCGGGTTAGAAAAAGATGAGTGTGCCTACTGTAACAGGAAGGGGTACTGGAAGGAAGCGTGTCCCAGGAGAAGAATGGGACCCAGCTGGAGTGGGCACTCCAGACAGTAGCACAAGGAAGTGAAGCAGAGAGTGACTGATGGGGAGCAGGGGGTCAGATAAGGGGATGCCCCCCCTTGAAATCCTGGTAGGAGCATGTGGGGGGGAGTGACATTTTTGATGGGCTCAGGTGACACATATCGTATGCTCACAAATTAAATTGGGTGAAAGAATGGAGAGAGGCTGAAGGTGGTTGGAGTATTGGAAAGACCTGAACTGGAAAGACTCAGGCTAGGTCCCTCCCAAGGGAAAAGAGAGATTCTGCCAGACCAGTGGGAGGCTGTTAGCTGTCTGGCTGTCCCAGCTACTAGGAAGCTGCTGTACAGGCTTCTGGGCATGGCTGGATTTTGCAGGCTTGGGATCCCGCACTTTGGGGAATTGCAAACTGCCTATATGAAGCAGTTAAATGGAAGGACTCTGATCCCTTAGTATGGACTGGAGACTGTGCTCGGACGTTCATCACCTTGAAGAGAACCTTGATGCAAGCACCAGCTTTAGCCCTCCCAGACACAAACAAGCCTTGTCGCAGAAGGCTGTGGCATCAGGGGTTTGGGCTCAGCCCTCCGGGGGCTCGTGGGGACCAGTGAGCTACTTTTCAAAATGGCTGGATGTGGTGGCCCTGGGATGTCCAGCCTGCCTGAGGATTACTGCAGCAAGCTACTTCCCGGTGAAAGAGGCCCTCAAGCTGACACTAGGCCAACCCCTCGTGGTTTAGCTCCTCACACAGTGCAATCACTGTTGGAGCAAGCAAAAGGGGGAGGGATCCATGGATGACTCAGGGCCGGCTAGCCCAGTGTCAAGTCTAATTGCCCCGAACACCGGAATTATCTCTTGCTCCATGAGGCATTCTGAGTCCTGCCACCCTCGCGCCTGGCAATCCCAAGCCTGTGTGAGGTGCAAGTGCTTGACCAAGCCTGTCAGGTCAAACTGAGTTGACCCGAAGGACTGGGCACTCAGGAACCCTGATTTGGAGCTGTGGATGGTTCAAGTTGCCTGGTGGAAGGAAGAACTGGGTATGCGGTTGGTGTTGCCCTGGTGTGGATTGAAAGAACTGCAGCAGATCCTGACTAAGCTTTGCACTGAAACCAAGTGGCTGGACACTTTGCCACTTGCCCTGTGAAGGCAGTAATTTGCCCCTAGGAAGAAAACCGGGTTATCACCTCTTGACACCATGTTTGGTTAGCCCTTCTCTGGGTGTAGGTTGGAAGCAAATGTGAGGATGGGAGCTAGTAAAGTACTTTGGATGGAGATGTACAGTTAAAGAATTCTGATCTCTTGACAGTCTCTTCTTTGTTCTCTTCACAGGTTCACTCAGCTGAAGCACATGCCTACCTTAGAGGGGGATGTCCGTCCTTTCAAGCCTGGAGACAGAGTGTATCTGGAGAAGTGGAAAGGTGCACCACTGCAGCCAATCGGGGACGGTCCCTTCCAGGTGGTGCTGATCCTGCACATGGCAGTGAGAGCTGCCTGAGCTGGGTCTGGGATGCACTGTGCCTGGAAGACGGGAGCACCGGCAGAGGAACTGGAGGGGCAGGATGCTGAGAGGTCCTGGGTGACAAATGGCACCCTGGAAGAAGGCGCGGATCCATGAGCCAGGAGAGACACTCCTAAGGCGATGGCCGATGCCGTTGAGGGAGCAGCGATAGATCAAAGGGTGCTCTGATGGATGGCACTGTGGAAGAGAGTGGCCCTGCACGTGCGTCAGGCTTCAAAGGGTGCCTTCTGCCTCTGACAGGGCAAGAGCGCTGTGTAGGCCCCTGATAACTCTGGCAGTTGTTGGCTTGCCGTTTGCTGCGAGTGCTTGATTGGCAATTGCGCACACCAGGACTGAATCCCACTTTTGCGGATAACAAGAAGATTACATGCTTCCCCTGATGCTGCTACAAATCCATATAAGGCAATCGAAATTTGGGGAATAGCACTTAAAGAAATCGAGGACGAAGTTCCATTTGTGCTGCAAACCTCTGCATACTTATTTGGAAAGAGTAGTATTGAAATCAGTGGGCCTGACAATGTGTAGAAGTGGTCTTTTAACATTCATTTTCCTGTCATATTGATATCTAGGGGTTATCAACAGCTATCAACACAACTGTCACTCCTAGCAGAGCGACAGCGGCACATCTGTGTGTGCTCATGGATCTGCTGTGCCTAATATGAAATAGGATGAGAGGGACCATTTATGGGTCTTTCTGTGGCATCCTCTGAACAATCCGGCCTTTTCCTCAGGGGAAGTGTGGCAGAGGGAGGCAAAACACAAAGCATGTATCATTCTGCTACTTCTCTGAACTGGAGACAACATCTGTGCACACAAACCCTGTTGATTTGCCTCCATTTTAACCCATTCTGGCATGAATGTCTAGGTCTGTACAGCAATGAGTTAGATCTGAATACATCTTTGGCAGGATGTGTTTCCAGGCCAGGTGGAAACTGCACGGGAAGATGCTTGTTTCCAGCTTTCACTTGGAGATGATTGTTTGCATGACTGTAGTAATCCTGCAAGAGAGAAGAGCCCATAACTCAGCAGTAAAGCAGGCATCCCCAGTTCATTCCAGGGTAGCTCCACTTAGGCTTCTGAATCAGAGGCGCTTCAGCTGGTCAGGGCTAAGTTACATCCCATTGATTTCGGGGGTCTGCTTTAAGTGTGACTGAATCTGAATCCAACATTTGATCAGGTATAAGGTGGTGTCTTGTGCTCCCTCTTTCACGTAATATGAAGAACAGTGTCTGTTTTCCTCTGCCAAATATTATGAAACTCTGGACATGATCTGGAAGCCACTGCATTATGTTGATGCTGTCCCATCCACCTGCCCCTGCTCCGAGAACAAGGCACATCGTCTGTGAAATTCAAGCTCCAAATAAGCCCTCGCCCAAACCTTGTATATCCTCCAGTGAGGTGCAGCAGTTAAAAGTGCTGGACCAGGGCCCCGCTGATCCCAGTTCTAGTCTGCGCTCGGCCATGGAGCTCCCTCGGTGCTTCAGAGCCAGTCACAGACTCTCAGCCCAGCCTACCTCACAGGGTTGTTGTTGTGAAGACACAGTGGAGCTACATAAGCCACCCTGGGTTCCTCACAAGAAAAATAAAAGTGGGAGATAGTTGCAATATACTAATAATAGCAATAATAATAATAATTCTTCAGTGCAATGCCACAGGTTTGCAATCCATCATAAATATCTCCTTGCTACTTATCTGAAATGTACCAGCGTCACCATGTTCCTGCACTGACACAATGCTATCAAAAGAACATGAGAGCCCTGCCAGGTCATGCCAAAGGGCCACCTAGTTCTGCATTCTGTTCCCACAGCTGCCCAGGGAAACCCACAAGCCGGGCAGGAGCACTCGCTCATACTTGCACTGCTTTTGGAAGGCATGTAGCCTCCAGTGCTGGAGGGACTATAGCACCCTAGGCGTATCCCCTATGGATTTGTCCGATCCTCCTATGAAGTTGTGCGAGTTAGTGACTATCACCACATCTTGGGGGACCTGCACTTGAGGACGGCCACCTGTTTTTCTGACATCTAGTAATGTCTGCTATGATTTCCCCGCGCCCTACTCACTGCTAAGAAAACGCCCTGCCATATGCGAACGTAACAAATGACACTTGGTGCAGGATCAAAGATTTTCTCCTTTATAATGAAGTAACATGAAAAGGAAACATACGAGAAATATTTGCTTGAGTTAAGATTTTCTCAAAAATTACTACTACTAAGAATTATTTGGTTTAATAATAATCTCCTCTCCTCCAGCATGGGGGAAAGTACTAAGAGAGATCAGCTTTCGAGTAATAAACGTCATCTTTGCAATCTCATTTTTTTCACTTAACAGAGCAATCATTGTACCTCCCAAAATACAGGATATCAGCAGGATAATTCAGTAATTTCAGATATTCCATAATGTTAGCAGGATTGTTCAGTGATCTCTCTCTCTCTCCTCTCTCTCTCTCCTCTCTCTCTGCATGTGTGTGTAAACTCATCTTTATTATTTTGTTTTTCTGGACATGCCCAAACCTGATCAGGATGTGTTGGACATGTCCAACTTGCCTGGAGGGCAACATGTCGGGGAAGGCTGCCTTATCCTGCCCTGCATGTTTCTGGCACCAACCGAAGACAGATTTGTCCTTCCAGACTTTGGATGGAATTGGTTTTGCTGCATCATATAAACTGTTATTTTTCCTTTGTTACTAGTGTCCCCTGTTTGTTTGTCTTGGTCTGTGTTGTGTGATTTTATAGTGTATTATTGGCTGCATCCCACTTCCAGATTTTTCTCATAATGAAAAGGGGCTAAACAATTCCTAAATAAATAAATATAATGCTACTACAGAAGCCTGGTCAGCAATGCTGTGCATCTTTCTAACATCTGAGGAAGAAAAAGGAGATCCACCATATAGAGATGAAGAAGCTGAAAATGGTTTCTCAGTGCATTGCACGCTTGACTGTATCTTTTCGGCATTACTGAAATAGAAGAGCTCCATTACCTTTGTAAGTCAAACAATGCAATGAAGATATTTGGTGCCAAACTTGTTCTTTGAGAGTTTTTCCATGCAAATCATACAAATCAACCTGTGACGTTCCCTGCAGATATGATCTGGCAATTGTGCCAAGTGCCTTGCTTAGCTTTGATGTTGCTCCAATAAGATAACCAAGGCTTGTTTTCCTTTTTTTAAAAAAAGTGCAACCATTTTTCTCTAAGACTGTTTATGTTATACATTAATAATATCACAAATGTGACTTTTGTGTCTAAAGGAATTGTCCCAGTCAACAGAATGAAACCCTACAGTCACCCTTTTCCACATTCAGATCTTAAGAAAGTCTTGAGCATTTGGTATTCTCCAAATACATTGTTTCCAAATTCTCCTGTTGAAACCAACAGGTCTTTTTACAAAACCATTGGATTAAGAGAATGTTATGAATGTAATCATTTATCCCTTGTTCTGATGTAATATTTCCAGAAATGTAACATTACCAAGTCAGATAATGCTGCCCTTCTGCAGCTCCAGAACATCTAGTGGCAGATAACATTCCAGCTATCTTTTCTTTTCTTTTTTTATTCCTTCCTTTTTTCTTTTTTATTTAGTTTATTTATTATTTAAAACGTTTCTATACTGACTTATCACTGACGTCTCAGGATGGTTCACAATAACAGCAATAAAATAATAAAAATATAAATAAAAATATAAAAATATTTGTTTCTTTTTAACACAAGCAGTTGTGGGAATACTCCAAGAAGTAGTCCTCCAGGATAGCATTGCTTACTCAAGCTGGCATATTGATTCAAGTTCCAAACTAATAAAGTGGACAACTTTGCTTGTTCTTGTTTCTTCATTTTCAGCCTTGTCACATGTCATCTTATGGCAGCAGGGTAGCTCCATCATACAATTAGAAATAAAACAGTACAAACAGTACGATCCTATGCAAGTCTGTTCAGAAGTAAGACCAACCATGCTGTACCCAAAGCTGAAATCCTATAAACATTTACATAGCAGCAGATCCCCCCCACCCCCAAATTCAGTAGGACTCAGTTCCAAGTAAACAACTTTAGGATTGCAGGGTGGGGGGCAGGTTCATCATAAGCATTGGACATCTTGTACAGGCACCTTGTGCAGGGTCCACGGGGGTGACCCATTCCTTTGATTACCTTCCTCCTTGGACCAACACTAGTCTTTTATTTATTTATTTATTTTTCGATTTATATCCTGCCTTTTTCCTACAAAGGGCTCAAGGCAGCTGACATCATTCTCCTCCTCCATCTTATCCCCACAACAACAACCCTGTGAGGAAAGTTGGGCTGAGAGGCTGTGACTGGCCCAAAGTCTCCCAGGTGGCTCCGTGGCCGAGCGGGGACTAGAACCCAGATCATCTGCGTCCCGGTCCCCTGCCCTTAACCACTACACCACATTTATTACACCATTTATTGCTCTCCTTTTCTGTGTCTTTTCATGTCTTTTCTAACATGCTACCCTCCAGATGTTTCCCATTAGCTAGCATTGGCCATGCTGGCTGGGAATGATGGGAGTTGCATTCCATTCTACCTGGAGGGCAACAGGTTATGTAAGGTTGACCTATACAATGAGTTTTTCTTTCTTTCTTCTTCTCCTCACAGACCACCCTTTTGATCCCCATCCACTGGTTCTTTTGTGCTGAACTATCTAGACAAACACCCCAGTTGCCCAAAGGTTGGCGTAGTCTTGCTTTCAGAAAACTTTCAAAAATCTTCCATGATAAATGTGTCTTATCAGCAACATACTTCCATCCTCAACCCCCATTTTGAAGCTAAGTGGATTAGGAATTGAAGCTCATTCAGATGCTTGTTTTATTTCATGCTGGCTTGCCAATAAGTCCCCTTTCCTGTATCTTGAGTCAGGATAAACATTTTGTAATTCAAGATCTACTGCACAAGGAGTCAAGGAAAGGATTTTAGATGCATGTTGGGTGCTTGACTACAAGGAACCTTGTCTTAAAGTGCTGTGTGTAGCATAGGTTGCGACAGATGCTTGAAGTCTTCCAAAATTCCTATAAAGTTTTGCTTTTTTTTTTTTTTAAAGGATTATTCAAGCTCCTTTCTCTTTTGTCTCAGTTTGAATATAAGTTGGCTTTATCAATATTACTGGGTCTTCAGTCTATTAGATCTGTGTCCACTAGTAATGCAGGGTAAAATATTTGCTCTGTTGGAAGATTATGTGATATTTGTATTCTAAGTCTCACCACAGTGGGTTTCTTTAAATAGAAGCTATACTTTACTCCTAAATTGCTTAAGGCAAAGGAAGCAGAGATGATGTTTATGAATGTTTAAATGCAAATGGAACTGAGAGTGAATGCTATGCTAGCTAACATCAAAGGCTCACCAAAGACTCTGCATTAATGAGCCTCTTTGTTTCCTGGATCACAGATTACAACAGGTTTCCAACTCATTGCCAAGGTTTTATCTCCATTTGGGAGGGCTGTAAATCTCAGGCGACCTCTTTTTCACATGCAAAGTAAGAGAATCATCTGAAAACGAGAGGGAGAAACAAAAAGAACTAAAGGGAGCAAATATTTCCAATTCTCTCCCTTCCTCGCTTCCCTTCGATCGCAGGCAAAACTGGGCGCGCAGCAGGAACATTGACAAACGGTATACCAATCGTCCTACTTCATCTGTCGAAGTGTTTATGTCTCATGATTTGTCTCTCGGACCCGGGAAAGGGGGAGCCAGGCCACCTCGCCAGGAGTCCAAGAAATGGGACTCCGCAGCTCCATTTTTTGCCGCCGGAAGTTCAGGAAGGCGGCAACCACTCGAATTCCCTGGAAGAACTCGGATCGCCACATCTACCCTCCTTATTCCCCTTTTCTTATTTTGGAAGGTCTTCTGTGTCCGAAGGGGTCGTGCATCCCATGAAAACTCTTGCTTTCTTGAGCAGAAGAGTTTCGACACCTTGGTTTGTTCCTGAGCTGCCAGAAAAATGAATGTGTTCCGCAGCAAAGCACGACCTTTTAGCAGAGCGGAGGTGCGGCAGGCGATTGAAGTGTCGAAAGCGACAATCACGCCCTGTGCCGAGTGTCACGAAGACTCACGTACGTGGACCCCCAGACGGAAGATGTGCGAGGCTTGGCACACAGCGGGGGGGGGGGCGGGGGGGACGCGACAGAGCAGGCGCGCTGCTGAGCAGTCCCAGGAGCGGTTCAGGGGAAACAAGGAGCACGAGAACGATCCGAAATCTCATTCTCCAGCCCAGCCCAGCCCCAAACCGCTCCGTGGCGCCCCCCATGGAGGTGTCAAGTGCTCGCAAACCGGCGGAGAAGAGGTTAATTCCTCGTTTCCTGACCCTCCGGGCATGGTAGAAAGCTGATAATTTGCAGAAATCCGGGTCTGGGTTTCTAAAGGGATCGCGAGATACCCGCTAGTTCAAGAAACCACATTCTAGACAGGGAGAGGGGAAGGCGAGGATCTTCTTGGAAATCCCGGGGAAGCGCCGCCGCGGAGCGAGCGCCCACATTTGCCGGCGGGGCTTCTGGAGGCTGGCGGACGCGTGCAGACGCCCCAAGCCCAGCCTGCTGGGCCCCGATTCTGGGAGCTCCCTTGAACTCAGTCTGCTGAACAGAAGGGGGGGGGGCTCACCAGCTTCATTACTATCATGCATCCCGAGCCCGTGCATGGTTTACTCGGAGTAAGACATGTACAAAGTGCAAGGAAACGGGCATAGACTCGCAGGCGTTGCTGGGGAGTATTAATCAGAAACTCAAAGCTGATTCTCTGTATCGCCTGACCAGTTTTGGTTTAGTCTAAAACCCATATTAGATTTAAAAGGAATCCTGTCTATTCATTACGAACATGCGATAAAGCCTCCAATTCTACTCGCACTTACTTGAATGTTGGCGTCATTGGAAGTAATCGCACTCCTAAGTTTAGGATCTGTTTGCCGGACAGGTGCGGTCCCAGCTAAAAGAGCAACGTCGAAAAAGTTGCCTTTTTAAAACCTCCGCAAGTCAAAAAATTCCGATTTTAGTTCATAGTCCCCTAAAACAGTCAGCCAGAAAGCCTGACAAACAGAATATTTGTGTGTTTCCTAGGAAGTAAGTCAGATGTACAGAGGAAAGCACCTCCGGTCCATGTATGGGGAACACAGCTTCGGTGCGCGATCCTAGACGTGCTTACCGAGAAAGAACCCGCGCTGTGTTCACTGGGACTTACTCTCTCGGGTGCACTTCGGATTGCAGCCTGTGAGACATCAGAGGGTGAACTCTGGAGGCATTTCATACACTTGATACGAATTTCGAAGTGATCGGGTTGGGGGGAGGGGGGCATTGGTCACCATCAGAACCAGTTCCATGAGACGGTTTTTATGAAGGATCAATACATGTTTTTCTGATTTAGGTTGACCAAGAACAAACTGGGCAAGTCTGTTCTGCCCTCATTGGATTCATTTAGGGTCTCGAGAAGATGCCATGTGCATTCGACAGTGTACAGTGACTCAGAAGCTGCTTCCACTGAGTCCAATGGGACTCAATCATCACACTGGGCACATCTGCACATTTAGTTCGTGCTCAATGCGTGTTTAGCCTCCCCTAGCCTGCTACCCCTCTGGCTGTTCATGGGCCATGACGGCTGGGGATGATGGGAGTTGAAGGCCACAATACCTGGAGGGTGCCAGATCGGTGCAGGTTCCGAGGGAACAGAGGAAGCTGCTCTACACAAGGTCCATCTCATCTAATAGTGCAGACAGCCCAGGTCTGCGTTACGGTAGCGGCATATACACCCGTTAAGGAAATACACGAATGAATGAGATGCTTGGCACTGCGTGGCAGCGGCCTTCAGCCGGGGACAGGACCTGCGGCCTGCGACGTGGCGAGCGGGGGTCCCGCCGCCGAGCCCCGGCCCTTCGCGGCTGGACCTGGCCGCGGCGGCGCGGCGCCTGCCCTTCCCTGCCGCGGCAGATGCCTGGGAAGCGCTTCCTCCGCCGGCCCAGCCCGCCCCTCGGGGCAGAGCGCGGCGCCCCGGCCGCCCGTCGGGGCATCCCTGCCCGCGCGCGGGAGGAGCCGGGCGCTGTCTCTTTAAGGCAGGAGAGGTGGCGGAGGAGACGAAAAAAAAGGAAAGAAAGAGGCTCCCGACCCCTCCCCGCCGCTGTCAATCAGCCGGCGGCGGCTTTGAAGTCGAGAGCCTTCGGCTGGGGCGCTCTGGGGCGCTCTTCGCGGCTCGCGCGCTCTCCGGCGCTCGCTCGCTCGCTCCTCTCCGCTCCGCTCCGCTCCTGCCCGCGCGGGCGCTCCGTGCCTTCCCAGCAGAGCCCGCTGGCGCTCCCGCCGCCGCCGCCGCCGCCTTCTCGCCCGAGCTGGGCTGGTTGCTACTTAGTCAAACTTTCCTGGGGCTGGGAGGGAGAGACAGACAACGAGACACTGTGGGAGAGGCAGGCAGGCAGGCAGGCAGGCAGGCAGGCAGGCAGGCAGGCGGGTGGATTGCTGCCTCGGTCCCTCCGATTGTCTTTTCCTCCCGCTGCGGTTGCCTGCGAACTCCTTCCTTCCCAAGTTAAACTGGAAAAGTGGGACAATCTCCTCGTGGCGCGGTGAGACCGGTAACTAGATCGCCAAACATCTCCCTCCCTCCCTCCTCCCCCGCCTCCCCCCCCCCGCCCTTCCCCCCCCCCCCCCCCCCCCCCCCCCCCCGCCTTTCCCCTCCTCCCCCCCCCCCACTTAAATCCCTACTCTCCTTCCTCGCGCCAACGCAGAACTTCGCTCGCTCCTCGCGTGGCTCCGGGAAGAAAATGCCCCAGCTCAGCAGCGGCGGTGGCGACGATCTGGGAGCCAACGACGAGATGATCGCCTTTAAGGACGAGGGCGAGCAAGAGGAGAAGATCCAGGCCAACGTCTTCACCGAGGGCGATCTGGCTGACCTCAAGTCCTCCCTGGTGAACGAGTCCGAAAGCACCACCGGCGGCGGCGGCGGCGGCGGCGGCAACCAGCCCTCTGGCGCGGCGAGCAGAGCCGCGGCGGCTGCAGAATCCCACTCCGAGGTGAGAGACCGAGCCCGCCGCCCGCCGCCGCTTGCAGTTCGTTTTCCCTGCTGATTACGGGGATGAGTTCAAACTTTAAAAAAAAAAAAAAACCAAATAACCCCTGACCCCCCCTTTTCTTTTTTCGCTTTCCGCACAGGCAATCAGGCGCCTGCAAGATCCTCAAAGGGTCTATCCAGAGAAACTCCCGGATCACATGGAGGATGGTCAGTTTCGGAATCCATTCATTCTTCCTTAATTTTATCCCCCCGCCGCCTCTCCTCGACGCCCACCCTTTTTCATGCTAAACTGGCGAGAGCACTGCTGGGGGGCGGAGAGGGGTTGATGTTGACAGCGCTGGTAGTCGGGGAAGGAAGCTTCCGTGCCCTTCTGCTAAATCAAAGCAGGCAAAACACACACACACCCGAGGAAGAGGGACTTTGATTTGCCGGTGGGAGCCCTTCTCCGCTGAGCTAGGACGGCCCAGCCGATTGAAACCTAATAAGTATCAACAATCTCCTCCCTTCTCCGCCCCCCAATGCTCATGATTTGAAAGGTGATTAAAAGAATGGTTTATACCAGGATGGAGAGAAAGAAGAGAGACCTGGGCAGGAGGCAAAGGTCGCTCCTCCCGCTCCTGGCGCAGCTCTGGCTCTGAAGCAGGTCAGGTCCGGGCCTGGATGGGAGACTCACCTGGGAACCCCCGGAGGAGGGGCAGGCTGGGGCCAGATACCTGGAGCAGCCTCCGTGCAAGCACCTCTCCCTGCTTAAGCACAGCTTTAAGAACGGGCTGCTGTGCTGCTGGATCAAGAGCAGTGCAGGTAGAGGGGTAAACAACACCACACACAACTGGGATACCAGACCGCCTTCCTTTTGCTTAAGGTATATGCGGCTGCTTTGGTACCGTCCAGCAAGGTGGGACTTTGGGTTGAGATGCGCTTGTGACAGTGTCGTGTTTCAGACGGAGGAACGATAAAGCAAAAAAAGAGATGCACATGGCCAGGCAGTGTTTCCCCTTGAGAGGTGCTGCTCTGTAAGAATAAAGGGATGCACCTTGTTTTACAGCAAGGACAAGTGCAACACACCGGGCACTGGAAGACCGTAATGCTCAGCTTTTCTTTTAACAGGTCTAAAGCATCAGGACCCAGGGATGTACAAAGGATCTGCTTACTCTGGATACCCGTTCCTCATGCTGTCCGACCCTTACCTGCCAAATGGGTCCATGTCACCTCTGGTGAGTTTACTCCCCTTTTGCTACATAATGTTGCCTAACATTTCAAATAATCGTCATGTTTGTAGTAGACTAGTACAGAGCGTGCAGAGGGCTTGACCCCCATAACTGGAAGATTATGGTTTAGACCCACAGTTGACCTGCTGCTGACTCCCTCCATGGCCAGAACGAACTGGGGCCCAGCAGAGTCTTCTTGCTGGAGGGCGGAGTAGCGATTTCTCCGATTCTTCCCCCTCTTGCTGCCCCACAACATCTCACACCCAGTTCTGGACAGATTCCAAGCTCTCCAGAGTGGATATCTAGGGACACAGGGGGCTGCAGAGGGGTTAAGTTAATCTCCTGAAACTTATCTATTAAAATAAAATAGGAAAGTATAAAAAGATGTTGCAAGCAAACACAACTAGACTGACCTAATTAAGAATGATGATTTATTTCTTGAAAATATCAATTTTAGTTTCCTCCATCTGGTTCAGGCTTTTTGTTTCTATTGAAATTAGAGTGTCTTGAGGTTAATGGGGCTTGTATATTGCCATGTAAAAATGCATAGGATTGGAGCATTAAATATCTGTTTTCATTCAGGCATGCATGGGTAGAGAGGCTGGAGTGACGTACTTTCAAGGGCTTTTACAGTATAATTCTTAAGCATGTTTATTTAAAAGTAAATCCCACTGTACTTGATGGGATGTACTCCCTTGTACACATATTTAGGATTATTTCCCCCCTTCATTCCCTTTGAACAATAACATCAGCTCTGAGATTATTTCAAGAAGGCAAACATTTTGTTGGAAAGGGATTTTCATACTGATGGACCTAGTTTGTTCCTTGCAAGAGTCCAGTGACAAGCTAGAAATGGTTTTAGTCTTTGCAAAGTAAGATTTCTGAATATGGGCACGCAATGCACTTCACTGTAGTACTTTGCATACACTTAACAATTTGTTTTACACAAAAATATCATCAAAAGCACACTTTCCTTATATTGGCAATGTGGGGAAGCTACTGTAGCTAATTACCGGAATCCTCCAGCAGACAAAGGGAAGCTCTGCCCTCTTACGTTCCTTATGTTTGATCTATAATTGTGTTTTGGAACTCTACTATGGATAGTGGTAACTGAAAAGTTA
Source organism: Varanus komodoensis (assembly GCF_004798865.1). Taxonomy (NCBI): domain Eukaryota; kingdom Metazoa; phylum Chordata; class Lepidosauria; order Squamata; family Varanidae; genus Varanus; species Varanus komodoensis. The sequence goes on from NW_025336480.1 coordinate 10,939,810, forward strand.
CAAAGGGACCCAATATTTCATACTTGCTTTTTATCATCTTTGGTATCATTTAAAACAGATCTGAAAATTAGTATTTTCCTATTAAGTCATAGGGATTGCAAAACAAAATGCACACAGTAAAGACATATTAATAAGCTAGTTCCAATTAAAAACCGATGGCACTTTCAGTATGCTGTGAAACTCTCTTGCACATGGCAACAATTTGCATTTGTATGCATCCTCTAAGATTATTATAATACTGTAGGCATCAGGCTGTGGTCCCAGACCCACTCATTGGAAAGTGGGGCCTGCATATATCAAAAGGGCGTTTGGAGTTGGTGTGTTTGAGGTTGGTGTGTTTGGAGCTTCTACACTGCAGGAAGATGGTTGCAGTTGAGTTTTGAGTTTGACTTTTTCCTGTAGTAAACACAGAGTGGGGGGGGGGGAGTGAAATTAATTTTTAAAAGTTTCTTTTCCTGCCTATTGTTTTACTGATTATAAAGCTTCCCGTGTAATGATTAAACAGCATCGCCTTTTGCATGTTCTGATCTTGATAAAGCCGCTTCCAATTGTTATACCTAAGAGGGATGCCAGCACTAAATTTTAAACTGTTGTGCGGTGCAGTCCTATGTATATTTACTTGAAGTAAGTCCTATTGTATGTGGTATCACTTACTTCCAGGTAAGTGGATGTAGAATTAGAGCCTCATTTACTTGGGGGAGTCCTACTGTTCACAGTAGGAATTGCTTCCATGTTGTTACAGAAAGGATTGTGCTGTTCAGCCCAATTTTGTGCCTTTGAACTATAATGTGATTGCACTTGGTATGAGAACAGGCTCCAGATTGTGTTGCTCTTTTGCTCCCTGGATCCTATTTAAGGAGCCTGCAGGCAGGACCCAAATTGCTAGCACCACATAACCATTTTGCCGGAATATTGTGTGCTCTTCTCATACAACGAACGAGGAGAATGTGCAAGTGAGAAAACAATGGCAGTCCATTAGGTTGGTGTTTTTGTTTGGTTTAATTGAACATGCAGTCGGCACTGCCGGATCTTAAAGTTATAAATAGACAGCTAGTTTGTCGGACAGCTGATGTCAGAGAGAGGTGTGAGTCTGCTCAGCAATGCTTTAGATAAAACAACCCTTTGAAAGATAGAAAAGACAAAACACGGGGGCAGGATTTTAAATGACTTAGAGAAAACGGTGGAAACTATGGGAGGTAGCAAACATAACTATTGAAGGTGGACTCTCTGAGAAAGAGACAGTGGACAGAGGGAGGCCAGCGTACATCCCAGGGTGAAGACCAGACCCTTCTGGATCAGACCCAAGGTCTGTCCAGTGCTGCATCCTGTTTCTTGCCGGAGGCCTCCAGCAAGCCACAAGCGGCTCACGAAGGGCCTGGTTTGTCCCACAGCTGAAGAATAATGCCTGGACAATGCGCTCTTGGCTAATGCATGTTGCTGGACCTTGTCACACCACCATTTCCTTTTAAGACCATCTCAGCCATTGTCTGTACTTGGTCTTGTGGCAGCGAGTTCCACGTTCAAATGCTGTGCACAGAGGGGAACGCTTCATCTCCATCCCATTTCTCTGCCCCTCACACACTCTATAATGCCTTCCGTCAGCTGCTGACTCTCAGCCTGGCCCTCTTCACAGGGCTGTTGTGCAAAGGTGGAGGATTGTGCCTTGCGGGGAAAAGGGGAGATATAAATGTAATACACAGTTAGAATAAATAAATGTCCCCCACCCCCAACTAGGAAACTAAAAACACACCACTCTTTCTCCATAAGGAACGAACGACAGCCCCTGGTTCATGTATGCCCCTCAATGGGGAGCACAAGCAAGTGGGTGGCATTGCATCTCATCTAACCAGGTCCTTCAGGATCTGGTTAGCCACTATGGGACCAAAATGCTGACTGAGAAAGGCTGTTGGTCCAATCCAGAAAGCTGCTCTTATGTTTTGATCATTTCATTTCTTTTCTGTGCATTCCCCAGTTCTGTGATAGCAGTTTTGAAATGGCAGTGTAAGTGTGTGTGTGCGTGAGTGTGTTTTAAAATTTTTTAAGAGAGATTCCAGGCAGTTCCTTTCCAACAAGGATCAAAGTGTGCTTTGCTGTGAACGTAACTAAATGCAGTTATTAATTTAAAAAAAACTTATTCAGACAAAGACAGAAAATTGCCACTGCAAGTTATAAGAACAATGGGGGGATGTCTGTGAATGAAAATAACAGCCTGTACTACTAGCAGAGTGAGGTGAGAATAACTAGGAAAGTTAATGCTGCGCTCCGTCTCCAAACCCTAAAGAATAATAAATAATGGGAGCTGGAAACCAAATGGAATCTGAAATAGAATTTGGGTTCACTTTACATGAAAACAAGAGCAGAGAGCTCAGAGCATATATATATATATATATATATATATATATATATATATAGCGATTTATATCCTGCCTTTTTCCTACAAAGGGCTCAAGGCAGCTTGCATCATTCTCCTCCTCCATCTTATCCCCACAACAACAACCCTGTGAGGTAGGCTGGGCTGAGAGTCTGTGACTGGCCCAAAGTCACCCAGTCGGCTCCATGGCTGAGCGGGGACTAGAACCCAGATCCTCTGAGTCCCAGTCCCAGGCTCTTAACCACTACGCCACACTTACTGGGCCTGAACCAGGAAACAGCAGCAGTATTCTGCTGCCATGTTGAGATTCGTGTGCGTGCACCAAACCCGATTCAGAAGCAAGCAGTGCTGCCCGGACTGTTGATGCCGTTCTTACTGGTTCCGTGGGCAACGACATCGGACTGAGGCCAGCCCCTGCGTCTCCCCGCTTCTCCCTCTGAACACATGGCAGGCACCTGTGCAACGGATTGCACGGGTCATTAGTGGCACAGGTACACTGCGCATGCCATGATTGGTGCATGATGGGGCAGCCTTCCCCCTGCTCAGGAACCTTTTGCCTTTTACTCTGGGGCTGGTCCGCACTTAAATCAACTTGTCTGCTCCTAGGCTATTGATTGTAATGCAGACAAAGCTGGAGGTGGGTCTGGTTTTCAAGAGCCTCCCTGCACCTCCAATATTTGCTAAGAATTAGAGGAAGGCATTGTTCTGCTTCATCAAAACAGAAAAGGGAGGAATGTCTGGTTTTATGGCATTCACTAGACTTTGTGTCTTCTGTCATATTGCTGGTGTGAGCTGTGAAGCACTGATGACCTTTCTAGAGAGGAACAAGCGCAGGGTTGGGGGACTAGTGGGCATCTGGATGCTGCTGGACAACAATGCCTATCATCCCTGACCAGTAGTCATACTGGCTGGAGCTGATGGATGGTGCAGTCCAGAGATATCTGGAAGCTCACAGGTTTCCCAGCCCTGAATGAGATGGTTACAGAGAAGGGTACGTAGGTCTTGATTGTTTTGTGTGCAGTTGTTTAAATTAAGGGGAAAATGCAATTTATATAATGTAGCTTCATTGACTGAGCTGAGAGAGAGGGTAACTACAGAAGAATTCAGCTTATGTGAAAATGGGGGACTATTGAAATGTTAAATAGCTTATTCAGTTAACTACCACTTACATTCTGTTTAATTTTAATGAAGCAGAGTCTGTGTCAAGCTTGCCCACTTGCTTTCTGGCCCATTCCAGAGTGGTATGTAGTTTCTAACACCAGCCCAAAAGTCACTCAGTGAAAATACTGGATGGTGCAAGGCCTTTGTAGACCTGAAAGGAAGCACTACTGGACACAGCAAACATTAAGAAAAGACACCAGCCTTCCCTCATCTGCAGCAATGGGGATGCTGGCGAGTGATGGCTGGGGATGATGGGGGTCCTAGTGCAATGCATCTGGGGTATGCCTGGTTGAGGAAGATTGATAGGAGCGTACGAAGCTGTTTCCCACTGAGTCCAATCACACTCCCATGTAGCCCTGCGTTGTTGACACTGACTCGTAGCTGTTCCCCCGTGTTTCTGGCAGGAATTTCCCCCCAGCCCTGCTTAGAGCTGTGACCCTCCGGGGGCCCAGCAGATGCACCACTACCAGTTCGTGGCTCTAAGGAGCCGGATTGTCTTGGCACGGTGGAAATGATTGGAACAAACAGAAAATAAGGCTGCAGTGCAAACAAAGAAGCAAGCGCCACTTGGCTCACCAGAAAGTGCTTTCAAAAGACGTGTGTTGGTGTGCCTTGTAAATGTATCTCAGTCCAGGGGAGTTTATTTATGAGAAATAGAAAACTATTCTATACCTTGAGTGAGAAGCTCTACTTTCCAACATCCCCTTTTCTGCACACTTACTGAAAATACAAGGAGTTGTCCTCAGTTACACAAAATGTAAAGAAGGTGGGGGAGAAGCTAATGGGGGAATTCTAGCTGTTAAAAACAAATTACCCAAGTGATTGTGCACCTGATAAAGCAAAATTAAAGTTTGTACTGATTTATGGAAAATGCTTACGCTGATTTATAGATGAATAGGCACAGCTACACAAACACATACTGTAATTGAAAAAAGCAGAGGAGTTGTCTTGGGCAGCTTTGCATGTTATGTGGAAATCCACTTCCTGCTTCACCCCTTCCACACAATATGTGCAGTGGGCCTTTAAAAGCTGCTCACCATACCAAGATCTTCCTTGCCAGCAGCCTTGGTCAGAGCAGAGTGTGGTTCCTTTTAAGAGTTACAGCTGAATAGAGATTTAAACCCATTAAACTTAAACTGTAGTGCTATTTCATGTTTGTGCTAGCTGTAGAGGAATTAATTAAAATCTTCTGGATCAACTAGTTGAAATTGACTGTGTCATTTTATTACAACATGTGAACTTATTTGTTTGTGGTCATACTAATGATGATGATATATTATACCCTACTTAAGGCAATGTATGTAGCCCCCTCCTCTCCATTTTATCCTCACAAGAACATCCCTGTGAGGTAGGTTAGGCTGAGATTCAGTGACTAGCCCAGAATCACCCAGTGAGCTTTATGGCCAGGTGGGACTTGAACTGGCAACTCCTGAGTCCCAGTCCAACGGTCTAACTGCCATGCCATACTGGATCTTAGCACGCTGTTCTTCATATATCTATATCTAGATGTACTGCATAAATGAACACAAGTAATTTGCAGACATGTATTAGTCACTGTCAAGAAGTGATGGAGGCTTACAGCTATGTATAAAAAGATGAAAATGGCTAAAGGCATTACTGGGCTTCAGCATAAAATGTACTTGGCTACATTGAACTGATCACATCTCTCTCTGTTTCTTAAATTTGTTTTGATGTCAGTTTTAAAAAAGAATATATTTACTAGCTTTTAGAACTTCAGACTAACAGCATCATACCATATGTGTTTATACAGAAGGAAATGCACCCTAATTGTATATCCCTGCAATGCAATAGCTACTAGACTTGCTAGCTGCATTCTGTCTTCGCAAGCAAAGATGTCTACAAGATGTAGTAGAAACATCTGAACTATTAAAGCCAATTTCTTTTTTCCATCAGTTGGCATTTTCATTATAGACACTCAGAGAATAAAAAAGTAAAATTGTCAGGCTACATATGGCTTGTACATGGCTTTGAAATTGTGCGTTTCTGAATTATTTTGTATGCACGTTAATTTGGATTATTTTTTCAAAAACAATGCACTAACAGTTGTACTTTCACATCAGTTCTTCTGTTGCTTCAAAATCTGTTAAGTATTTCCATGATGCCACAGGTCTTTACATTCTTATCCTCCATTATAGGATGTACTTGTACTTGATCATTTATTGGCATCATCATTTAAAGTCTATCTCTTGATCATTTTTAGTCTCTCTCTTCCTGGCACAAGAGTTCAAAATGGTGCCAGCAAGCCATATCTGCAAAGTCTTCTTCACAATTCTGTGGCAAAGATATGGCCCAGCACACTTTAATTTAGCCCATGACCCCTCTGAATCTTAAACTTTTGGCTGCTCTTGAGACAGCTGCTCTACCTACCTGAGGTCCTCCAGTACAGAGAACCTCGCAAGCCTGTTGCCAAGTTGCAAACACAACCCTATCCTGGTCAGAGATGGCCTCAAAGTAAGCACAACCACCAACATCCACGCAGACCCACTATTATGCCAGTTGAATGTTGGCTGGCCATAGCGTGAAGCCAGTGTGCTGCTGTTCTTCAAGGGTGTGACTAGGATCAGAGTGATCCAAATTCAAGTTCCTGCTCAACCAGGAACCTCAAACCTTGGTCAAGTTACTACTTCAAAAGTGTTGGGAAAGTATCATGTACCTGGTGGGAGAGAACCAGGTATGCCACCTTGAGCTGCTTGGAAGAAAGACAGAACATCAATTACATAATGAATAGAATAGCATAGATGGTACGATGATGCCATGCAGTCACATGAACACAAAAATGCAGGTGTTTGCGTTATTTGGCTTTTGGATAATCAACAACCCTGATGAGGTGTGTGCTTCTGATATCACACATTCCACAGTTTTATTGCCAGTGCCTTAAATCCCATATCTTGTCTTTAAACTGACTAGTTTTGAGTGTTGGCTTTTAAGTTAAGGTATTTAAATAGGACTGGACAAACCTGGTTCAGTTTAAATAAATTTGCGAACTCCCTATATGTAGAGAATTAAGCATTTAAATCCAGCCATGCTCCCAGTATCTCAAGAAAGACCATAGATCCCCTCGTTGTGCTTGCCACACCTCTGCTTTTGGTTTATCAAATGAGCCAGTGTGGTGTAGTGGTTAAGAGTGTGGGACTGGGACTCAGGCGATCTGGGTTCTAGTCCCCACTCAGCCACGGAGCCAACTGGGTGACTTTGGGCCAGTCACAGCCTCTCAGCCCAACCTACCTCACAGGGTTGTTGTTGTGGGGATAAGATGGAGGAGGAGAATGATGTAAGCTGCCTTGAGCCCTTTGCAGGAAAAAGGCAGGATATAAATCGAAAAATAAATAAAGAAAATGTGTGAACTCTGAATGTGCCCAGGGGAACCAAACTTGGAGAGTTCCAAGATGGAAGAAAGGGGCTCCTGAGCTGATAATGTTAAGGCCATTTGGGTGCGGTGGGGGGAGACTGAGGCTGGTGTCCAGCTAGGATTCTGTGAGCAGAAATGTGTGAAGACAGCCCTGCAAAGCAGTGGTCAAAGGAGGAAGCTCTGCGTGATCCACTGCAGTGCAGGAGAAGTGGAAGAGCAGGGACTGCAAATGCAGGCAGGACCAAAGCCAGCTGATCCCTGACTGGGAGGGGGCGCCTGTGCACGACTGGGCACTTCCCACTCAAGGAGCAGGCAAGGGTTCAGCGTGGCCTGCCCATCATCTGATAACTGGGGATGCATCAGCCCTTTCAGGAATGTGAAGCCTGGAGAGCTGCAGAAAGCATCGTGAGAGGGAAGGGTCCTGGCACGACTGGCTGCAAAGCCTTCTAGATTCCGAGGGGAGCACTGCCGAGCTTTCCCAGGGCAGAAAGGAGGCACTGGCGGATAAACGGGCTGGAATAGATTGCTGACCAATTGTGGCTGCACCCTGGGAAATGCCACCCTCTACCACCCTGGGGCTGGTTTATTCGTTTATAAACCTCAGCGAGTTATTTATATATTTTCCATATTTATATATTGTCTAGCAGTGGTACTGGTATTCTGTGAAACATCCGAGTGGATTCTTACCTTCTCTTCTGAAATGAGATGACAATGTAGGAAACTTGCACGTTGGCAAAGAGCTTATTCTCCCTTGTCAGGGTTTTCTGTAAACCTATGTAATGGCTAGAATTAGTTTTGTAATCCTTCTACTTAGTCCCCTTTCGTAGTCCATCCCCCATGAAATGCTTTTTCAAACTGTTAGGGGTCCTTTTCTGGTAAACCCCCAAACAGTATTTTGGTTATAACAACATTCTTGGAAAGACCAAGGACACAGTCTTCAGTGGGCTTGCTCAGGATTCAGTCACCCCATTGGTTTTTCTTCCTGGAAAGTACATTTAGGATTGCAGTGTGGATATTATCACAGGCTCACTTATATCAAATAAGCGTTTCGGGGGTCCTACCAGACTATTTGTTAAGCTGCAAATGCTGCCCATTTGTTAGCTGAGATCCAACTGTCTTGAGGGGTTATTTCATTTTTCCCGGAATTAAAATTGCATTGTATTTTAAGAACCTGGAAAATAGTATTCTTCCCTCAGCCAGGATGGTGGAACAGCCTATAGGACTTTAAGGAACAAAGATATTTAGTACGGAGAGGTCAAGAGAAGGCCTTCTTTTGGCATATACCTGTTAAACCAGTGTGGTAGAGCAGTTAAGAGACTTGGACTAGGACTCAGAAGATCTGGCTTCTAGTCCCCAGTTAGCTACAAAACCCAGTAGGTGACTTTGGGCCAGTCACAGACTTTCAGCATAACCTACCTCACAGGGTTGTTGTTGTAGGATCAAATGGATTGGAGGAGAACTTTGTAAGCCCCCTTGTATTTCTTGCAAGAGGAAGAACAGTAAAATATAAGTGCAGTGTAATCATTATCAGAATAAACGGTGTTGTTCAACCATCAGCATGACTGAAGAACAGCAACAGCCATTGTTTGCTCTCTTCCCCTTCTTTCTTAATTGCAAGGCTACCTGGGCTAAATAGTCACATGTTCTTCTTCTGGAAACAAAGCGATTCTGACAAGGATAGCTGGAATATAGGCCCACTGCTATGCATTATTGAAGGGATCTGAGGACTATGCACTGGGTGAAATGGGGCCACTTAAAATGTCACTGTAATTTTTATTGTTGAGTAAAAGGTCCCACAATAGCATGTAATAATATTTCACGTGCTGCCATGTGTTCAAAGTACTTGTAAAGGTAACCCTTAAAACAAAACTGTAAGATAAGTCAGTGCTTTGTTTCTCCATTTAGGAGATGGGGGAGGGGTGGGGTTGAGGCTGAGAAAGAGTAGCTTGGCTGGAGCATTCTGGGAGTTGTAGGCCTTTTTCTGTCTCAACTTGCATAGGATTGTGCCTCGAGTGAATTAATGGCAGAAGCAAGATTTGGGGACGTGATATCACTAATGACTGCTGACATAACTTCCCGTCTTATCATAATTGTATACCCTTTTTAATTAATGCTACGTTTGAGGCTGAGCATGGAACATGCATGTATGTACATGCACACACAACCACACACGGAGGAAGCTGCACAACTCTAGCAGCGGATCTCTTGGCATCTTTTTAAAATTCAGAAAAATGATAAACATTAGTTTGGTTATCCATGGTGTATACCCTATGGTGATTGCAACAAGTTGTTTCATGTATATCAATCCAGATGGAACACATGAAATTGGCTGGCGCATGAAGCTTTTTCCAGAAACCTCACATGGCAGCCATATTGTATGATGCCAGGCTTTAGGTCTAGATAAAAATGACACGAGGAATTTCAGAGCATCTAAGCTACAGAGAAAATGGTTCCCATTAAGTCGGGTGGTTGCTGGTTTGGAGCCTTGTTGTCATATGAAATGGAAGAAAGGATACTATCCATGAAGGGAAGGACAGTCTACAATATTTTCACTACTTTTGCAAAACAAAAGGAATTGTCTAAATAAAATCTCCTTTGTCTCTTACTTCTTGTGACTGTCAAGGTGCCAGTTTCTTTGTCTTTTTTTTGATTATGGTTCCACTTTCTAAAATCTGGAGGATAACTGCGTAGCTGGAATGGAAAAGAGAACTTCCCAGTTCTCCAAAAATATGAACCAACATTTTCACATACAGTACAAGTCATACCATCCAACTTCTGGTTATCTGTGATCCCATGCCCTCTACAGTGTTATCCTCTGATGCAAAACAGAGCCCCTGGGAAGCCACACAAAGATGCCCTTTCTAAGAAGAGCCTTTGTTCAGTTGAAAGCTTTGAGTGTCCCCTGGCCATCTTGAGCAATGGGACTGGGCTACATATTTAAATATTTGCTGACAAATGAATGTGCAGAAGCAAGCGTGCGCACACACACACACGTTTTCCCCAAACAATGGGTCTTAGCCATGCATCATTCAGCCTTTGGGAATGAATCTTATGACACAGACTATTTTTTCTTCTCATTGTCTTTAGGGAAAAGGTGTTGAATGATTTTACTTGATTGAGTTGTGGTTAGAGCCGTCGCATTTGTGATGAGCACTTGCTATGTCTCCTCCCTCTTCTACCAAAACCTTCCCAATGTAGTAGTTAGTCATTCCATCTAATCACAGGGACAGGCTGTTAAATGGCGGCAGGACTTTCCCCACAGAGAAATGGGGTGGAGGTGTTGGCATGCTGGGGAACCAGGAGACCCCCAGGTAGGCTGCTGTACAAAGCACCTTTAAACCCTCAAACACCGCAATGCGGGATAAGCTTATGCAGCAGGAAGAGGGCAGAGGGCTGCACAGGCCTGCTAGAGCCCTTTCTGTGGGCCGGATCCAGAGCAGGGCACGGCTGGCTGGCTGGCTGGCTGGAACACGAGTGCGGGGAGGTCGTGTGCACAGCCACTTTCGCAGCTGCCCTCACTGAGCCAGCAGCTGGATTTCACTCTGAAGTGGGTCTCCTGCCTACTGCAGTGTGAACAGCTTGGGACTGCCCCAAATAAGGCTCACCAAATAAAACCGCGGTGTGCCTTTCCCTGAGAGCTGTGCCGTGTTTATATGACAGGCTTCATCCTAAACACTTTCCTCACTGAAAGCTCAGTGGACCCTCGCAAGCCCCTCTCCTTCCGAGGACACGGGGTGGGAGGAGCTGCCTCTTGCAAACCTGGGGGAGTCATGGCATCTTCACAAGCTCATCCACACACCCCCTCCACCCCATGAAGTACAAATCATGGAAACATATCCTTTTTTTAAATGCTACAAATGATTGTAAAACCAAATTGAGGCATCTCTTGTGTAGGTAACTCTTTCTTTTTAGGTGGTTACAAACCTTAAAGGTCAGACATGTTGAAACTTTGATCAGTTTAAACTGTTCTCCTTGCTTGGTAATATAATTGCGCTGATACCCGAGGGAGTTTTCTGAACATTGTTGTATCTTGTAGCGGGTTGGAATACACAGTAGGCAAAAGCTGAAAGAAACACTTCTCCATTTCTTAATTTTGGAAATGGGTGTATGAGTTCCGGAAATGAGCTGGGGTTCCCCATAGGTATTTGTAGGACAGACTTGCCCAACCTCAGTAAACAAAAGGATTTCCTTTCACTTCACCAGGCTGAGGTCAGATACGTGCAGTTTTATGGGCCAAACTAAAACAAACATTTATAAAACAAGGGTAGATTCCAGCTCTATGCAAATTACTTGGATTCTTTGGCTTTCTGTATACAGCCAAAGCCAAGGTTATACCTTCCTTAATACCAATTCAAAAGCTTTCCCCAACTTCCCCCTACAAAAGAGTCACTCCGCATATGAAATCGGTAATATCACCTACCTTTTTCTCTTTTGTTATTTGAAATAGCTACATACTTCACTTTACTGTTTGTACCTTATGGAAACACATGCCAGAGAAACTAGGTGGGAACTCAGGCCTCTGGGATGCCCCCAAATGGCCACATATCCTTCTTCTGCCCCCCCCCCCCACCCCCATTATTGTGCAGATCATTTAGTGGCTTACCAGCTTTTTCCCTGTTCTAAAAGATTGAAATGACTTTCCTAAAGCTTAGCTCCTGGCAGTATGACTGTCATGCTAAACAAACAAACAAACAAACAGTCAGTATCTTGGGTCTTTTAGCCTCTCCCCTTCAGCCCCACCCAGCACTGGAATAGGGCTTCCAAGAGCTTCTCCAAAACAGAGTTTGGCTTTCAGGCTGAAAGAGGTTCTCCACCCCAGCCTTTAGTGACATCCCCAAATAGTGCGCGTGCACAGAAAAATGCTGCAGGTTCCTCAGGCATTATGGAGTACTAGTGGAGACATGCTGCATTTCCAACCTGTGCCCATTCATGCTGCAACATGGGAATGTCCTTTGTGGTGTCAGATCAGCTTTCTGCTGATTCCAGGGAGGAGCTACTCTTTGAGGGCCAAAATGGGCCAAAATAGGAAGTTGATTTCACGAATACAATCCATGCATACTTAAAAAAATAGCAATTAGCAGTCATAGGGGAGTCCAATGGTCATCCAGACTACTGGGGATGATGGTGGTGGTGGTGGGGTGTTAAGAGTTTAACCCTTTCTGCCTTTGTTGTGCAATCCCAACAAAAGTCACCTACCCCCCTGAAACTGCTATCTGCGCTGGAAGGGAAATTTCCAGCAGTGCCAACAGAAGTTTCCCTCCCATGCTATTAGCGGCAGGGTGGGGGTGCATTTTCACCTGGCCCACAGTGAAGATTAAACTTTCTCTTCCAGCCCTTTGTAGTCTTGATGTTTGCATAACAAACAAAAATCCCTTGTGTGTTATGTTTGCGTAATTAATATGTGTCTAGTCTGACCCCAATTCTTCCAGTTGTACATGTTTTGATGCTTGCAGCTTCCACCAGCAGAGCAATTTGGGGTGCTTACACCCAGGCAGCTATCATGCAAAGCATGTTTATGATGAACCCCTTTTCTTTAAAATCAGCAGAACTTACTTTGCGAGTGCATTAAAATGAGGACCATGGATTTGCTGAGTGCTTTCTGCATCCATCAACATTGCTAGTCATTGCTAAATCCCACTGCTTTGAGCTCTAAAGATTAAATGTACAAAGTATAAAAATATTTTCCTTTGTTTTTTCCTATTTGTGCCATGACAGTTGGGGAATATTATTTGCATTAATAAACTCTGCTGTTGCACACAGGTGGATTTTTTAAATTTTTGTTTTTGCTTTGAAGCCTTCATGTAGCCATGAAACTACTATTACCATTATTGCAGTGCTAGCCAATATATATAAAATGCCCTGTAGAATATCTAAAATATTTATATAATGGGAATTTTTATATAATTCTCTTCTTTACAAGAGTTGCAGTGACATGGATCTATGAATGACAGAGAATAAATGTGGGTTACAGTCAGCACTGGATAATTACAGTCTGGGTACCTTTTGGTGCTCTTCCTGTATTTGAAGAAAGATGCAGCATCTCACTCTCTTTAACAGAAGTTGCATGCTTTTCAAATGTATTCATGGCACAATGGAGCAAAGTTATGAAACGAAGGATTTAGTTTTTGAAAATAACTTGCTGGGCTTAAATAGAGGAATACCATATAAAACAATTCAAGGTATTACATTAATTTTAAGTGTATTTACCCTAACCATAGACTTAACTTTAAAGATGCTCCTTGTCCTATTCAGTCTCATTAATCAGCTTACTCAAATTCACCTTAATCATTTGGCCTGTATCATCAGGGACTCATTCCCAGATAAACTCTGGGCAAGGTCTGAACTGCCAGTTAACTGGCACACCATGGGGAAAAGCTTTTCCAGTTGACATCAGTTCAGGCTTTGATCAGTTAATAGATTATCCAAAATTATACATGGTCTGCTTCACAGCTGGAACATGGACTGGAGTTCTGAGATGAACAGGACAAGATTGTTAGCATATATAATGCATTTAAAGTCTAATCATTTTGGTGCACATCTGTGAACCAAAGGGCAGTGCCACTGAGCCGGTCACCCCGAGGAGCCAGGAGCTACAGATCAGCTCGGCAGCACTGCCACATTTGAGGGGCAGCCCTGCCAAGCCAGAGCTGCCTCCTGGCTCCTGCCCGAGAGGTTTACTCCCTCCTGAAAATTTCTGCTCCCAAACAGGAGGCAGGAGCCAGTGACACACTTGGCTGCACTGCCTCCCCTCAACAGGTGTGGATCAGGTGCCCCATCTCCTGCTGCAGAGGCACCCCATCAGCTCTCCCACTCTCCCCACTGTACTTCAGGTGTGAACTCCATGAGAGCCATAGCAAGCCCAAATTGGTTAGCAATTGCCGCTAGCAAAGAGAGGAGCCACATTCTTCCGCAAAGTGTCCCTTGGGATGCTGCCAAGAGAAATGAGAGGGCAGGAGCTGGGGGAAGGTGCAGAGTAACTTTGATGAGCCTGATCACCTGTTGGGTGCTTGGCACTTCATGGCATCCCAGTGTGGTGATTTACCAGGGTTGTCATTACCACTGAGTCTTCCTGCCTTGCTAAAAAGACTGGTCCTTGTTCTGAATTTCCCAGCCGAGGAAACCTAATTCAGTTTGGTCAAGCCATGTTCCTGCTGCACACCTCACCAAGGGTAAGCAGCACATGGCCATGGGCAGGAGGTGGGGGGCTGGCATTCTTTGCAGCCCCCATGACTCCCCAGAGGACTGCTACCCATTGTGCCATAGTGGCAAAGGAGCTGCTTCTGACAGCAGTTCTCAGGCTGCGCAGAAGGACCTGCTGGATCTCCAGAGCAGTGTTTTGGGAGGCAGAAGGGTAAAAGAAGAAAGCACAACGAGGACCTCTCAGCCACTGACACCCTTCCCCAGCATGAGTGGGGTCCCACTGTGTCCTGGTCTGGAGCCAGCCTGAAATATTCTGCCCCAATACTTGTTGCCTTAACGCGGATGTGCTGCAGAGGCAGAGCTGAGGAAGGATCCCTGAACAATGAAATGTCTGAATGGAGGCGTGGAACTCAGGGCCGTCTTAACAGCATTAGGGGCCCCGGGCAAAGCATTGTACTGGGGCCCCTACGACAACTGCAACTACTGTTAATTTTGGAAGTTTTCCCATTTTCCAAGGGTTAACATACACAATTAGTATGGGGCCCACGGGCAAGTGCCCATCAGGCCCATGCGTTAAGACGGCCCTGGTGGAACTCAAAGGTCCTCTGACCTGTAGCGCTGCGTTATAGAAACACCTTCTCAAAATAAATAAATGAACCCACTAATAGGGGAAGTATATTTCCTTACATTGCAATACAGCCTACGCAATATAAGAATACATGAAAGTGTATGTGAACATCCTTATTCTTTGTAACATTTCCCCTGTGCACTGTTGCAGCTGTGATTGTGTTTCATTGGGTTTTGTGTCTGTTATAATAACTGATGCTAAGTCACTGTCCTTGTGAATATTGGAATACAGTTAAGGGTGTTTGTTGAAATGGCACAGAATCAGCTGTGAGAGAGAGAGAGAGAGAGAGAGAGAGAGAGAGAGAGAGAGAGAGAGAGAGAGAGAGAGAGAGAGAGAAAGAAAGAAAGAAAGAAAGAAAGAAAGAAAGAAAGAAAGAAAGAAAGAAAGAAAGAAAGAAAGAAAGAAAGAACCAAAACCCACAAGGCTTATCCACGTTACAGATTAACATCCTAGAAACTTTCACTTTGAAGAACAAAGTGATTTCTGAACTAAATGAGTACACAATGTATCTGGGAAATTGCAACATTTTTGTTCAGATTAATGGTCCTAACTGGAAAAGATACTTTAAAGGCAGGAAGAAAATGAAATGTTGCTCCTGGTTGGAGTTTTGACTGGTTGTATTTTACATGGGAATTGATGTTTGTTTGTGTGTTGACTTACAGGCAGCTCTCAATATTGATGCTCCAGATGAGAGCAAAGCTAGATGTTACAAGAAACACAAAGTTGCCGCCATTGCGTGTCTTCCCACCGCCCCCTTCCTGCTACTGTCTCGCGCAACTTGGCATGTGCTGTGGTCACACTGTTTGTTTTCCTCGTTACCCGGAAGTGTTGCAACCCAAATCGTGTGTGATATTCTACTATGTCTTATGAAATGGGGGAAAGGGAGACAAGGGTCTCTTGTGATAAGTACTTTCCCTCAGAACATCTTGTGAACTCCGTGTATGCAAAACTACAGGCAGAGGCTTCTTCCAGTGGAGGAACTGCACATGGTGGCTGACCAAATCCAGTCATTCTTGGCTGAGACTTGTTTTCCTAGATGCGTTTCACACTAAGTTTAGGCCTGGTTATGGGACAGAAACTGCTATGGTAAGCTAGTGGGTTGACCTTTTGATGAGAGAAAGGCAAAGGGAGCACGTGCCCTTTGATCTCTAAGCACCTTTCAGTGCCATCTGTTTTAGGTATACTTATGCTGAGTCTGATTATTGATCTTTCGAGGCTATTAACCCTGACAGGCTACAGCTCCCCAGGGTTTCAGGCAGGACTCTTTCCAAGTACTAGCTGGGGATGCTGGGCTTGAACTTGGTGCCCTCCGCATGTGCTGGAACAACCCTCTGCACTGGACGTGAGGGGCATGGCCTCGCAGTCATTGCGATCATAGGTGGGATTCCCCTTTCCACAGGGTTAGGCTCAGGGATTTCCTTTTGACCCACAAGCTCCCCTTCTGTCACCCTGTTCCGTCATGTTATTTATTTACACTGAAATGCTTTTGTCCTGAGCCTGCCATTGGAGTCAGAATGAAAGTCATTACTCTGACAGAGTTCTGTGCAAGACTGGAAGCTTATATGCTGACTATTCCTGATTCACCGGTTGCAGCTGGGTGTGCCTCATCAGCAGCTACATCTGGCTCTTCTTTCACACGATTAGACCCTTGTTCCTGAGGAGACCCTTGCTCATAACAATAGCCTGTATGGAGAGTCTTCTGGCAGACTGGTGGGTGCTCCAGCAGTACTTCCCAGCCTCCCAAGGGGTTCTGTGCTCTGGTGATCCATAGCAGGAGGCAGGCAAGACAGGGGAGCAGGTGGGCGTGGAGTATGGTCTAAGGGCTTCTTGGGGATCCCAGGAACCTTCAGGTTGTGCCAAGTCCACTGTAGATGAGGAAGAGGCTGGGGAATCAGATGCCTCATGCTCTGGTGTCTCCCCTTGCCTGGAGTCAGCAGGGGACCTGCAACCCTCCGTATATGCTAGAAAGCCATCAAGGCAGTGTAAGACAAGTTAAAGCAGCACAAATAGCATTAAAACAGTAAGGTATTAAACAACTGTATAACCAAAAAGACTAAACTGCAATGGTACTGTCTACATGAAGCTGCTGGGCAAGGTGCTCTGAGGATTTAAGGAGTGTACATGTAATTTTGGATGAAGAAAACATGTAGAGAAATTATTACACTCCCCTCTCTTGACATGCTTTATTAATTCTACAGGGTTGCTCTTTGATTATAGGCATACAACCTAGAAGCATAGTGAATACGTTCTTCCACTGCTCGGTGTTTCCTTTTTTGAAATAAATTCCACTCGTGGCTTTGAGAAGTAAGATGAATACACAACCAGACATGCTGTGTCTTAGCTTTCCTTGTTTAGAGTTAAATGCATAAATGCGATTTTATGGGGAAGGTGAATGTTGTTCTTTTTTGACAGAGGATACCCATGTACATTATGATAAAGGCCTTGTAGTTCCTGTTTAGTCAAACCTTCTGATTCTTAGCCACATCCTCCCCGAAAAGTCTCCAAAGGATGTCCAAACAAGTGGGTCCATGTTAACTGAAAGAGAAGTTGGGGGGCGGGGTGTAATCAGCTGGAATGTTGACTGGAAACAAACTTTATGTGATCCTTAGGAATTGCACAGTTGCAGTCAAATCCATAATATCAGGTGCCTTCACCACTTCATCTCAAAACAACGAGATTGAAACATATCCAAATCTCTTCCAGAGGGTTTCCCAGCCCTCCAGAGCAGATTTTGAGGACAAGCAGGAGGCTGGAGTGAGGGAAATTGCCTCCTTCTTGGAAGTTAGCACAGCTTTTGCCAGGAGAAAGAGAGTGCTGGATCCAGCCCGTGAACTGAGCCAGCTTCAGAGATGCTATGGACCTAATTTGGCCAGCTTTTCTGACCGAGAAACAGTTCATAACTTTTGTGAGTATGGTGATGCCTTACAGTGACTTGCAATTTGCATCTGGTACAAAATCTTTAAGCCAGTTTCAGGAGCGATGGTATGCTGATATCCGCCAGGAATTGATGCTGTACCACTCTGAAGGAGTAATTGAATCCACAAGCAAGTTACACTTGTGAAAAAACTTTTTACCCCCAACTCGCTTGACCCAGTATTTTGACAGAGAAGACAGACCACAGTCGGGCATAGCCACTTTCACCTCTCATTATTTATTGCTCTCTAATTACCAAACTGTTATTTCTTGCCTAATAAAATGACCTTTCTATTTGTTTTTAAGCTTAGAATTAATGATCAGAAAAAATTAATTGCTATTCTCATTTTACTCAGCAATGACAGCGTAGCCCCAGGTAGTTGCTAGAGTGATACGGTAACTGGAATCTTGCCTTAAGATAGGCAAATGAACTTAAGAAATTACTCCTGTCATCATAAATTCTTTGCTCAGAAAGATGTACTTGTATCAGTGAGGCTGACAGGAAAGAGGATCACAGAATATTGAGCTCAATTTTAAAAAAAGATTTAAAAAAATCATGTTGGGATCAGAAGAACTTCTAGCAGAATTCATTTAACTGGACAAGGGACGGAAAGGTCAATGGGTACCTAATGCAACCTCATGTATTGAAGGTACAGTGACAAATTTCACATGGTCTGCTGAATATTGAAATACTTTAGAAGATCTCAAGCTGCCTATTTTCTGTAATTATTAGTTTAAAAACTTAATCCACCCTGACTCTAATTATGTGGTAATTTTATTGTTAGAGCAACACTGACGTGAAAAGCAACTCAGCATTGACTGCAGGCACATTTTGTGATGGTTTACATGCCTCCTTCACTGGCTGTAAGGTCTTTTTAGGTTCTTTTTTGTGGGGAAGAAATAAATTACCCCATGCTAGTGAAACACTGGAACCCTTGGTCAGATAAAAATGGGATTCAGTTGTTGTATGAGGAAATGAGCATCAAAATGGCATTTTGAACCAACACATGTCCAGACTGCTAAACAGGAGTTCAACCATATGTCCTCTAACATACTAGGAAATTATGGCTAGAATTGGCAGCTTTAAAAGTGGCCATTAGATTTATTAAATATTTTGACTGCAGTGGGGCTTTGTGGAAATTTACAGCCTGATCTTATCCATACTTATTCAGGGGAAAAAAGTCTAAGCCATTTCAGTGGGGTGTACTCCCAGATGAACATACATATGATGGCAGCCAATTTTGTTTCCAAAATCTTATTTGTTCTAGCCAAACACGAAAAAAAACCCACTTGATAAACCTGCAAAATAAGCATTTTTCCTCATGCACACTTATAATCAAGTGTATCTAAGAACTGGAAATGTCAGATGTTTTTCTCCCCACAAGAATTTTCTAAATGTTTTAATTATTTCAGTGAAATATCAAACAGGAATATAAATATAGAAAAGTATAGTCACGCACAGTGCAATTTTATACATATATACTCAAAACTAGGACCCATTAAGTTCAATGAGATTTACTCAATGGGTCCTAAATCTCATTAAGTTCAATGAGATTATGTAGGAGAACAGTCATAATGTCTCTGAAGTATATCCAGTTTGACTCTATTCATTCAATCCCATAAATGCAAAAATAATTCCCCAAGTCTAAGCTACTTTTATGAAACATTGAATTTGTTTCATTAACCTCCATTCATCTCTAATCATTTTAATATCTGAATATTCAGTTATTTTAATTCCTTGAGGGTTTTTCTTTGTTTTATTTTGCAATTACAAAACATAACCAATGCCAGTATTATACAACAACATGGCAGGTCTGTGTTTATTCATAAACAATCATGCTGCAAAAGAAAGATGGAGGAGGACTAAGGAACCTGAGTAGGGAGAGTTTGAGGATATATTGAGCCTATTCCATCATCCCACAGGTGGCCCTTTGGATGCATTTGCCCAAAACTCATCAATGGATATCAGACGGATGGTTGCTGGCCACAATACCTGGAAGGCCCTAAGGTGTCCATCTCTGAAAATGTTTTCCAGTTATCATGATATTTTTCTAGCTCTTGTTTCCTACAGAATGTTGTAAAAGTCTAGAGAGGGCAAGCATCCAGCCACAGAATCCATTTTGTCCTTTTGAAAGTTACAGTTTAAAACATGAACCCATTTACCAAATCTCCAGATTTCCCATTAATTCCAATTTATCTTGGAACTAAAATCCTATTGCAAATTCATTATTATTTTAGCAAAGCAAGAATTGACCTGTGCCAACTGATATTGATATTGATGTATCCACTGCATACTTGGAAAGCTGTACTCAACTCGGTCAGGATTAATTCTTTGAAAGTCAGTAACTGCTCTTGCTGGGGGCTTCAGAGCAAAACTGACCCATAAAGGTGGTGGTAATACATCTTGGCATTCATTGCATTCGTCAGATGCAGTGGTGGGGAGGTCAATTACTGCCACTTACAGTGGTACCTAGGTTCACGAACAACCCTGTGAGGTAGGTTAGTCTGAGCATCTGTGACTGGCCTAAAGGCACCCAGTGAGTTCCATGGCTGAGTGGGAACTAGAACCGAGGTTGCTCGAGTCCCAGGCCCATGCTTTTAACTACCACACCTCACTGCTTCTGCCCAGTATCTGAATGTAACTAAATGAGTGTAAGGAATGAATTGCTAACCTTATTCTTAATGTAAGATTGCACTCACTGAGAAAGGACCCAGAAAATAACATCCGAATTCATCAAGGACCATTCTACAAATATATGATGTAAAACCAACCGGTATGGTTGATCCACAAGGCTAGCCCAATTTCCATTGTTTTCTATGAGAAAGTGAGCAAAGTGCTGATTTATATAGAGATGAAAGCACTGCCTGACCTAGTGCCCTATTCTTAACATGACTTTCTACTGAATAGAACATGTTTAGGATGGTGCCATAAGCACTTTCTATCCAAATGATTTCAGTAGGAAAACATTTTTCAGATGGATTGTTGTTCAGCTAGCTGTCAAATCTCCATCCTCATGTGAATGGGGGCGATTTGAACTTTTCCACCTCACTGAGCACCCAGAGTCTTGGGAAAAGATAGAAAAGTGAAAGGAGCAAGGTCCACAGTCAATCAATCAGTCAATCAAACAAAAAACTTGAGGAACTCACCATGAAGGGGATGATCCACTGGCCACCCAATTTTGTGAACAAAGATCCCCCTGGGCTTTGGGTTTTCTTGACAACTCACCTTTGGACAGATTTCAAGATAAACTGAAGTAAAAAGCAAAACTCTTGGCAGCCTCTCTGGGTCAATGGCCACGAGTGGTCCCTGCTCCATGTGATGGAGGATGCTCCCACAAACACTTGCTCAGGCAAGCCAGGTCAGTTCAGATTTCTGGCAGTGCACCCTTGTGCTTGGCATACTTAGGGCACATTTTCAAGGGGTGGGAAAACAGTGACAGCCTCTCCAGTGTGGTGCTTGGGCACTGTGAAGAGGCTGTCACTAGGAGTCAACTCAGAGAAGGAAAAAAATATGGGGAAAGGGGGGGAAAGCTATGGTGAATGCAAAAGGGCTCACGGATATGGCAGGGCGCATGGAGCCAGTGACAGTCTCTGTGCCTTGTTGCCTGAGCATCCGCGGGGCTGCTGGCACTGCTGCTGGCCTGAGAAAACTTTGCAAAAGTTGCATGTGGTTTTTGCTACCCTGCCAGGAGGTTCATTTGCCACTTCCCTCCACCCACAGTGGAGAAGATCACTCAGGTTTGGGTGATGTGCGAAGCCACGATGGGCGAAACAGCCACCATGCAAGGGATGGGTTAGCAGGATGGCTTGTTGCCTATGAACAAGCCACCCTGTGGGGAATGGTCTGTGTTCACATGACGCACCAACCCACTTCAGCTTGTCACTCATGCTGGCTTGCCATTTTGTGCAAACCCAGTCATTGTAACTTCGCAGAGGTCACACCATCTACAGAACTTCTCCCCAGGTTGCTTCTCAACCCATTTTGGCATTCTTGCTTTGCTGGAAGGCAACCTGAAACAAACCACAATCAAGAATAATTTAGTTCTGAATTGCACCTAACAACCTAAAAGGGAAAAAGAAAAGAGAGGAAAGGGCACATTTTTCTTAACTTTCTTTCATATGCTGCAATTTTACCAAGACTCAGCACCATATGAAACACATTAGAAATGCTCTCATAAAATCCACATCATTCTACCACATGAAAGTCCAGGTCCTAAAAATAGCCACTCAGAGAGTATGCAAGTTGGCCATAATTTTTGTTATCATGAAAAAGTTGTATAGACATCCATTCACCAACCAATAATTCTATATGTTGAGCATACCCAGCAACGGTGGCTCGGTGCATTTTTTGTGCTTCTCATCCCATAGAGACCTTGATCTACTCAAGCATCCTTCCTCACTCCAGATTTTATTTCCGCAGCCTGACCCATTTTAACAGGGAAGTGGGAAAACGGTTGGAGTGCTATTTCTCAAGGGGAGCAGGGGACTCTGCCAACAGCATCATTTCTAACCAGTGCTTTAAAAATATCAGTATGTGCTCCTCTCTCTCTAACTTGTGTTTTCTTCATTCCTTTCTCAAAAGCGTTTCTTTGTTTTCTCTCCTTGAGTTATTTAGAAAATATACTCACTTTGTCAAGGTAGCCAAAAAAAAAAAAATTAAAAAATGTTCTGCTGCCTTGACATTTGGAAGTGACAAAAATACTTTTCAGCACATGCACCAAAGAGGAAGTGAAGGTGATACATAAAGCAGAGACAAAAGCCCATTTCTCATGTGCGAACTACTCATAAATTCACTCCGCAGGGCATGCGACCATATAGGAAGGCAGTCATTTAACATCTGGAGATGTGGTGAATTTGGCTACATCTCCACTGTACCCCGTGTCTCATCGATTGCTCGTTTCACATGGTAAAAATGTGCTTGTGGTTGGCTTCCGCAGATGTCCAGTTCTCCACCCACAGTGATGCGATGCTCCCAAGTACATGAGAGATACTTAAGTGCATGTACGTCTCATGTGGCTGAGGGATTCGTCTAAATGACCCAACCACATGGCTAGAACCAATTTCGCATGGATTTGAAGTATGCTGATGCGGTGGGGGAAGGCCAGTGCTAGCAGCTTTGTACTTCCACTAGCACTCATGGGAGCTTCCACCACTCAGTGGTAAGAACATTCTCAGGTGGGGAATTTTGTCGGGATCATGGTACGTGTGTGTGTGTGTGGGGGGGGGGATTAATACCCTTTCATAGCTGCAGCAAAAAGGGGGGGGGGGGCTGTAGTAGTTCACAGTTTCAATAACAACATGCAGCCAGCCAAAAATGCAAACAGCTTCTGCTATCAGTATGTATAAATATTATAAGGCATAAACCATTAATTTTAAATGAAGAGGGTTTGTTACCAATTAAAAAGTGCTTTTTGGAGGGTGGCAGTGGGAAGAAAACTCAGCAGGTATCTAATGAAATAATAGGTATCATTAGATACCTATTCATTCCCCTACCCCACAAATCCTACATTAAATCCACAGTTTCATTCAATTCAGATGTAGCTGAATGTTGTTGGGAAATTTATCATTAAGTGATTCTCTGTGGCTGTTTTTATCTCTTTTTCAAGTATGTGTTTAAACCTTTGGCAGATGTTCAGCTCCTTTTCAAATGGCACCATTCTCTTCTAATGTTTCAGTCAAGCTGCTGATCTCTTACTGGTGCCCAGTAACATTGAAATATTGACCACCGTAAAATGATCTCACAGCGTTGGCTTCACTGTTGCTTTTCATAAGCTCCTTAAGCGAGCTGAGGGAAATCAAACCATATGAAACAAGTACATGGCCTATTCAGATCATTCATGCTATAAATACAACCAGGAAGGTTTCTTAGGTGGATCCGCATCTGAGAACTACAGTTGTTGTTACTGATGTGACTTAATCTATGGATGCATTCATAGGATTGGGTTCAGGTGTGCCACGCTGAGGTTACTTCACCAGGTCCTCAGTGGTGGTTTCTTTCTTTCTTTCTTTCTTTCTTTCTTTCTTTCTTTCTTTCTTT